>NW_025791198.1:0-41989 GCF_907164935.1 Osmia bicornis bicornis | reverse complement strand
TTTCATCTGATGTAGATATAGTAATAATGATGTTGTTATTAAAGGTATATTACATATCTAATGTAGGTATAGTAATAACGATACTGTTATTATATGTACATTGATTTGTGGGAAGGTATTAGTATATTACATTATATCTAATGTAGATATAGTAATAATGGTATTGTCATTAAATGTACATTGGTCTGTGGGATTAAATCAGTGTATTAAATTTCATCTGATGTAGATATAGTAATAATGATATTGCTATTAAATGTATATTACATTTCTAATGTAGATATAGTAATAACGGTACAGTTATTATATGTACATTGATCTCTGGGAAGGTATCAGTATATTACATTATACATGTTGTGGATATAGTAATAATCATATTGTTACCAAAATTACATTGATCTGAGGGAAGGGATCAGTATATTACATTATATATAATGTAGATAGAGTATAAATGATACTGTTATTCAATGTACATTGATCTGTGGGAAGGAATCAGTATATTGCAATAGATCTAATGTAGATATAGTAATAACGATACTGTTATTAAGTGTTTATTACATATCTAATGTAGATATAGTAATGACGATAATGTTACAATCTGTGCATTGATCTGTGGGAAGTGATCAGTATATTACATTATATCTAAAGAAGATATAGTAATAATGATATTGTTAGTAAATGTACATTGGTCTGTGGGATTAAATCAGTATATTACATTACATCTGATGTAGATATAGTAATAATGATATTGTTATTCAATGTACATTGGTTTGTGGGATTAAATCAGTATATTAAATTACATCTGATGTAGATATCGTAATAATGGTATTGTTATTAAATGTACATTGGTCTGTGGGATTAAATCAGTATATTAAATTTCATCTGATGTAGATATAGTAATAATGATATTGTTATTAAATGTACATTGGTCTGTGGGATTAGATCAGTATATTAAATTACATCTGATGTAGATATAGTAATAATGATATTGTTATAAATTGAATATTACATATCTGATGTAGATATAGTAATAACGATACTGTTATTAAATGTACATTGGTCTGTGGGATTAAATCAGTATATTAAATTTCATCTGATGTAGATATAGTAATAATGATATTGTTATTAAATGTATATTACATATCTAATGTAGATATAGTAATGACGATACTGTTATTATATGTACATTGAACTGTGGGAACGTATCAGTATATTAAATTACATCTGATGGAGATATAGTAATAACGGTATTGTTACTAAATGTACATTGGTCTGTGGGATTAAATCAGTATATTAAATTTCATCTGATGTAGATATAGTAATAATGGTATTGTTATTAAATGTATATTACATATCTAATGTAGATATAGTAATGACGGTACTGTTATTATATGTACATTGAACTGTGGGAAGGTATCAGTATATTAAATTACATCTGATGGAGATATAGTAATAATGGTATTGTTATTAAATGTACATTGGTCTGTGGGATTAAATAAGTATATTAAATTTCATCTGATATAGATGTAGTAATAATGATATTGTTATTAAATGTATATTACATATCTAATGTAGATGTAGTAATGACGATACTGTTATTATATGTACATTGAACTGTGGGAAGGTATCAGTATATTAAATTACATCTGATCGAGATATAGTAATAATGGTATTGTTATTAAATGTACATTGGTCTGTGGTATTAAATCAGTATATTAAATTTCATCTGATATAGATGTAGTAATAATGATATTGTTATTAAATGTATATTACATATCTAATGTAGATATAGTAATAACGCTACTGTTATTATATGTACATTGAACTGTGGGAAGGTATCAGTATATTAAATTACATCTGATGGAGATATAGTAATAATGGTATTGTTATTAAATGTACATTGGTCTGTGGGATTAAATCAGTATATTAAATTTCATCTGATATAGATGTAGTAATAATGATATTGTTATTAAATGTATATTACATATCTAATGTAGATATAGTAATGACGATACTGTTATTATATGTACATTGAACTGTGGGAAGGTATCAGTATATTAAATTACATCTGATCGAGATATAGTAATAATGGTATTGTTATTAAATGTACATTGGTCTGTGGTATTAAATCAGTATATTAAATTTCATCTGATATAGATGTAGTAATAATGATATTGTTATTAAATGTATATTACATATCTAATGTAGATATAGTAATAATGATGTTGTTACCAAAATTACATTGATATGTGGGAAGGCATCAGTATATTACGTTATATCCAATGTAGATATAGTATAAGCAATACTGTTATTCAATGTACATTGATCTATGGGAAGGAATCAGTATATTGCAGCAGATCTAATACAGACATAGTAATAACGATACTGCCATTATATGTACATTGATCGGTGGGAAGGGATCATTACATTACATTATATCTAATGGAGATATAGTAATAATGATATTGTTATTAAATGTACATTGATCTGTGGGATTAAATCATTATATTACATTATATCTTAAGTAGATATAGTAACAACGAAACTGCCATTATATGTACATTGATCGGTGGGAAGGGATCATTACATTACATTATATCTAATGCAGATATAGTAATAATGATATTGTTATTAAATGTACATTGGTCTGTGGGATTGAATCAGTATATTAAATTTCATCTGATGTAGATATAGTAATAATGATATTGTTATTAAATGTATATTACATATCTAATGTAGATATAGTAATAACGAAACTGTTATTATATGTACATTGATCTGTTGGAAGGTATCAGTATATTATATTGTATCTAATGTAGATATAGTAATAACGAAACTGTTATTATATGTACATTGATCTGTGGGAAGGTATCAGCATATTACATTATATCTAATGTAGATATAGTAATAACGAAACTGTTATTATATGTACATTGATCTGTGGGTAGAGATCAGTATATTACATTATATCTAATGTAGATATAGTAATAATGATGTTGTTACCAAAATTACATTGATCTGTGGGAAGGAATCAGTATATTGCAGCAGATCTAATGCAGATATACTAATAAGGATATTGCCATTATATGTACATTGCTCGGTGGGAAGGGATCATTATATTACATTATATCTAATGTAGATATAGTAATAATGATATTGATATTAAATGTATATTACATATCTAATGTAGATATAGTAATAACGATACTGTTATTATATGTATATTGATCTGTGGGAAGGTATCAGTATATTACATTATATCTATTGTAGATATAGTAATAACGAAACTGCTATTATATGTACATTGATCTGTGGGAAGGTATCAGTATATTATATTGTATCTAATGTAGATATAGTAATAACGAAACTGTTATTACATGTACATTGATCTGTGGGAAGGGATCAGTATATTAAATTACATCTGATGTAGATATAGTAATAATGGTATTGTTATTAAACGTACATTGGTCTGTTGGATTAAATCAGTGTATTACATTTCATCTGATGTAGATATAGTAATAATGATATTGTTATTAAATGTATATTACATATCTAATGTAGATATAGCAATAACGAAACTGTTATTGTATGTACATTGATCTGTGGGAAGGTATCAGTATATTACATTATATCTAATGTAGATATAGTAATAATGATATTGTTACCAAAATTACATTGATCTGTGGGAAGGGAGCAGTATATTACATTATATCCAATGTAGATATAGTATAAATGATACTGTTATTCAATGTACATTGATCTGTGGGAAGGAATCAGTATATTGCAGTAGATCTAATGTAGATACAGTAGTAACGACACTGTTATTAAGTGTTTATTACGTATCTAATGTAGTAATGACAATAATGATACAATCTGTGCATTGATCTGTGGGAAGTGATCAGTATATTACATTATATCTAATGAAGATATAGTAATAATGACATTGTTATTAAATGTACATTGGTCTGTGGGAATAAATCAGTATATTACATTACATCTGATGTAGATATAGTAATAATGATATTGTTATTAAATGTATATTACATATCTAACGTAGATATAGTAATAACGATACTGTTATTATATGTACATTGATGTGTGGGAAGCTATCAGTATATTACATTATATCTAATGTAGATATAATAATAATGATATTGTTATTCAATGTAGATTGATCTGTGGGAAGGGATCAGTATATTGCAGGAGATCTATTGCAGATATAGTAATAACGACACTGCCACTATATGTACATTGAACGGGGGGAAGGGTACATTATATTACATTATATCTAATGAAGATATAGTAATAACGATATTGTTATTAAATGTACATTGGTCTGTGGGAATAAATCAGTATATTACATTACATCTGATGTAGATATATTAATAATGATATTGTTATTAAATGTATATTACATATCAAATGTAGATATAGTAATAACGAGACTGCCACTATATGTACATTGAACGGGGGGAAGGGATCATTACATTACATTATATCTAATGTAGATATAGTAATAATGATATTGTTATAAATGTATATTACATATCTAATGTAGATATAGTAATAACGAAACTGTTATTATATGTACATTGATCTGTGGGAAGGGATCAGTATATTACATAATATCTAATGAAGATATAGTAATAGTGATATTGTTATTAAATGTACATTGGTCTGTGGGAATGAATCAGTATAATACATTACATCTAATGTAGATATAGTAATAATGATATTCTTATTAAATGTATATTACATATGTAATGTAGATATAGTAATAACGAAACTGTTATTATATGTACATTGATCTGTGAGAAGGGATCAGTATATTACATTATATCTAATGTTGATATAGTAATAATGATATTGTTACCAAAATTACATTGATCTGTGGGAAGGGATCAGTATATTACATTATATCCAATGTAGATATAGTAATAATGATACTGTTATTCAATGTACATTGATCTGTGGGAAGGAATCAGTATATTGCAGTAGATCTAATGTAGATATAGTAATAACGATACTGTTATTAAGTGTTTATTACGTATCTAATGTAGATATAGTAATGACGATAATGTTACAATCTGTGCATTGATCTGTGGGAAGTGATCAGTATATTACATTATATCTAAAGAATATATAGTAATAATGATATTGTTATTAAATGTACATTGGTCTGTGGGAATAAAACAGTATATTACATAACATCTGATGTAGATATAGTGTTCAGGAATGATGGAAATCCTGGATGGATTGCGCTGGGAAAGAATTTCACTTGCTGGGTCGGTTTCACAAATTGATTTATTTGAGTCACGTTTAAAATGAAATAAACAAGATGATCTGACAATTGATGGTGAACCGTACAATGATCCGCTTTGAATTTTACACGTGAGAAAATGAACCGTCTGAATGAGTTTCAAATTACAATGATTCGTCGTGAATAATGAAGTTACATGAGTCGAGACACATAGATTATTATTTTGATCTGTCACCTGGTCTGTGGTAACTGAACAATGCTTTTACAAATTGCGAACAGCGAGCTTCTCAGCGCCGTTAATTATATTAATTCAGCCCGCTGCTGTGATAATGCCCATGAGCGTGTGCGTGATCGGCACGTGGTTGGCGGCTCACGTGTACAATGAATTATGTGTAAAAGGAACAATACCTATTGATCCAGTAGCTTGCACAGGTGCTGTGGATCGTGATCTCTTCACTGAGCTTGGTTGGTGATTTTCACAGATGAACTGCACTTGAACAATTTGAGTTGAGCAGAAACAGATTTTCACGTGTGATTCGCGGTGATCGATGATCAATAATGGCGTCGTTGCGCGCGAGCCGGCGAGAAGACCCCTGCTCACGCGTTACCTAGATGGTCGACTCCCGATCGATAAATCGATCGACCGTGAGCGCCATCATGGCTGAGCGGATTCTCAAACATTTCCGCCCGCCATCAGCAACTCGTTGATGATGTTTCTGCAGAGGTGAGCTCAGCTTGATGGTGAACAGGCAGGATGACAAGCTTGGTGATCGGTCTGACGAGAGTCGTGGTTGCAGTCTTCACGGTTGCAACCCTGGTGAGGGCATCCTTGCCGGGGTGAACTTCGGTCACTCTTGCGAGTGGCCACTTGCTCGGTGGAAGATGCTCGTTCGTGAGCAGCACCAACGAGCCTGTCTTGATGTCGTTCGATGGGTGATGCCACTTTGAGATTGATTGAAGTCTCTGCAGGTAGTGTCGAGACCACTGAGACCAGAAGTGTTGAACCCTCTGCTGGATCAGTTGCCATTTCGACAATCTACCTGGTGAGACGTCGAGCAGTGATGGTTCTGGTATCGTGTTGAGCGCTGAACCGATGAGGAAGTGTCCTGGGGTGAGCGCAGAAATGTCGTCGGGATCGTCACTGAGCGGCTCCAATGGTCTTGAGTTGAGCACCGCTTCGATCTGTGTGAGGAGAGTGGAAAACTCTTCGAATGTTAGTAAGAGCTCACCAATTGTTCTCCTGAGATGGTACTTGATTGATTTCACCACAGCTTCCCATTTTCCTCCCATGTGAGGAGCAGCTGGTGGGTTAAACATCCATTGAGTGCTGTCAGCTGACAGAATCGATGCGATCTGTCGGTGCTCCTGTGAACTTGACGTGAACAGGCGTTTGAGCTCTGCCTGTGCTCCAATGAAATTTGTACCACAGTCAGAGTACAACTTGTGAGCGATCCCTCTTCGTGATGAGAATCTTCTGTAGGCTGCCAGAAATCCCTCGGTTGAGTAATCGCTGACAACCTCGAGGTGAACAGCTGATGAGGAGAAACATACGAACACGCAGATCCATCCCTTGATTGTTTTCGAGCCTCTTCCCTTTGAATTTTTCATTGTGATTGGTCCTGCATAATCGACACCGGTGTGAGCGAATGGTCGTGATGGTGTGACTCGACAGAGAGGTAGTTGACCCATCATCTGACGAGCACGAATCCCCCTCTGACGAGCACACACGACACATCTCAAAATGTGAGATTTTACAGGAGCTCTGCCACCGATGATCCAGTACCGTTGTCGAATGTATGCGAGCGTGAGCTGCGTTCCTCCGTGAAATGTTCGCTTGTGAGCATCTTCAATGATGATCTTCGACAGGTGAGCGTCCCGTGGGAGGATCGCTGGATGTTTTTCATCCCTGCTGAGCGCTGTGTTTGTGAGTCTTCCTCCTACTCGTATTGTTCCCTGCGAATCGATGAAGGCGGTGAGGCGACTGAAGGGGTGAGTTGCAGGCAGGGTTGAGCCTGAGTTGAGCGTCTTGATTTCGCTGGTGAAATACAAGTGTTGAGTCGCGTGAATCCAGAAGAGCTGCGCCTTCTCCATGTCGCAGGATGGTATGATGATCACAGGAGGAGTTTCGAGCTTTCTCTTAAGCCGTGAGGCAAACCTGAAACAAAGTGCAGTCAGTCTATACAGCTTAATAAGAGATGAATATTTGTAAATGAGATCCCAATGATAACTTAGCTTTTGAGCTGAGGCAAAGAGTGAGACATTGGGTCTCACTTCGAGTTCGCTGTTTAAAGTTGAGAATTCCTTTTGCTCTGGCCAATGATCTTGATTTCGAGCCATCCATGGGGGACCTTTCCACCAAAGCTCGAATCGTTGAAGTTGATCTGTCGAAATGCCTCGGGAAGCACAGTCGGCTGGATTAGAAGTACCTGGAACATGCCTCCAATGCGCATTTGGAGTGAGTTCTTGGATTTGAATGACTCTGTTCCGAACATAATCCTTCCAACGTGATGCTTGCGATTTGATCCATATGAGCGAAACTTGAGAATCCGTCCACAGGTGCGTTGCCTTGATTTTTACCTTGAGCGTTGATTGAACATATTTTGTGAGTTTTGCCAATAGGAGTGCTGCAGACAACTCCCATCTTGGTATTGTGAGCCTCTTCAGTGGTGCAACCTTTGTCTTAGAGCAGACAAGTGACGTCATTGAGTCGTTGGACGGAGAGCTGACAGTGATATAAATCACTGCTGCCATGGCAAGTTGAGAAGCATCAGAGAACCCATGAATTTCTACAATTGAATTGCTCCATGTGTTGAACCATCTTGGGATCGATAGCTTGGCCAAGCTGTTGAGATCTTCTCTGATGATGAACCATCGTGATACAATTTGAGACGGTAATGGATCGTCCCAATTGATTTTGTGTAGCCAGAGTTCTTGTAATAGCATTTTTGCTCGTACTATTACCGGTGAGACGAAACCTAATGGATCAAATATCCGGGCCACTTCGGACAATACGAGGCGTTTTGAGCACTTACTTGGTTGATCTGTGATCGTGGATGAAAAGCCAAAATTGTCGGTTTGAGGCATCCATTGAATTCCGAGTAATTTGGTAGTGCAGTCGTCAAATGATATGGGAGCTGACGATTGTGTGGATGACGAAACAGCCCGTAGAAGATCTGGGTGAGTCGCATGCCATTTTGCGAGTGGAAATCCGCCCGCGTTGCACAATGCAATCAGCTGTTGAGCGACCTCCACAAGTTCCGAGATTGAGTCTGCTCCTCCAAAAATATCGTCCACATATCTGCCATGTGTGAGCGAGGGCGTTGCCAGAGGGAATCGATGACCCTCATCGTGAACAAGTTGCATGAGTGCTCGTGTCGCCAGGAAGGGAGCCGCCTTTGTACCGTACGTGACAGTTGTGAGCTGGTAAGGGATGACATTGCGGTCTTCATCGATCCAAAGGATTCGCTGGAGATCCCAATCATCCTTGTGAACTGCTACCTGGCGATACATTTTTGTGATGTCTGTGGCAAAAATGTGGTGATAATGGCGAAGCCAAATTAGAACATCTGTAACATTCAAGAGCAAATTAGCACCAGTATGCATTAAATCGTTGACTGATTTGCCTGATGTCGTAGCTTTTGATCCGTTGAATACAACCCTGAGCTTCGTTGTTGAACTGTCGAGACGTAGAACTCCATGGTGAGGCAAATAATATGGTTGAAGATGAGCAGAGGTCTGAGGTGTTGAACCGTCAGAAGAGACCCTCAACCCTCCTGATGCCGAAGCATCATGTGCCAAGGTCATCTCCCCATCAGGCCCAACGTTCTCAGCCTCTCTTGATGAAATTCTTTGGTGATCTGGAGCCTTTGCCATGTGTCCTAATTCTTCGTACTCTTTCATGAACTCGACGTAGAGCTGGTTGTATGTTGAATCCTTGGAGAGTCGTCGCAACGTGCTTTGTAGACATCTTTGAGCAATCTTGTGTGAATTGCCTAAGAGCGATGCTGGTGCCTTGAGTGGAATGCGAACGATGTACCTTCCAGTGTGATCACGAGTGTGAGTCGCACAGAAATGTGATTCGCATTCTTCTTCCTCCGGAGTGAGCGTGCTTGGAATATCCATTGGTGATTCCTCTTGAACCCAGAATTTGGTGAGCAGCTCTTGCAGATTGCTCTGGTCGTCTTGAGCAACTGCAAAATGTGAATAATGAGTGTTTGAATGTGATTCGTTGACTGGGCCAATGACGAGCCATCCAAAAATGGAAAGTTGAGCAATTGGTGTTGTTGGTGAGCCCTTGATGATGTTTGGCTTGATAATCCTTCCGTAGAAATCCGCTCCAATGATTAAATCGACTGGTCTTGGTGTCAAAAAATCATTGTCCGCCAACCTCAGTTTTTTAATGTGAGGCCAATCCGGAGTTCTCATTGAGAACGATGGCAGGATTGTCGATACGGCTGTGAGCACGTGAGCCTGGATGCAGACAGTCTGTTGTGAATGCCTTGATTGGAGTGTGACAGTGACCACACCCTTTGTTTCAGTTGATTTTGTTCCACCAACACCAATGATTGTGATGGATGATCTGTGTCTCCGAAGGTTGAGCAGACGGGTGAGTTCTTCGGAGATGAACGAGATTTCGGAACCTGGATCGATTAAGATGCGGATTTGGTGAGCTGTCGTTGAGGTGGTGAGCAGAGCTTGAGCGGTTGCAAGGAGTGTCTGGTGATCTGTTGGTTTAACGACTGCACCGAGGTCCTACTCGGTGGTGCGAGCGGATGAGGAGGCTGCTTTAGATGAACCGGCTTGGAGTTGAGCTGTCAGCGTCTCGCCTTCGTGGATCATCGTGTGGTGTTGCCCTCCACAGTGCTTGCACTTTTGCGTGGATTTACACGAGCGGACGCTGTGCCTGCCCAGGCAATTGTAACACAAGCGCTTATTTTCCACACATTGAGCTCTTACTTTGGGCGTCATGCTTCGGAACAGTGAGCACGCAACAATATAATGTTGCCCTCCGCAACAATCGCAGCACTCGAACGGCGATGGTCGCTCTGAGTCGGGCCTCTCGGGTGCCGTTCGAGGAGCTGGCTGTCGAGCTGGCGCACAGTGGGGCAAAAAACTTACCTGCGGACAAATCAATTTTTAGGCTACACTTTTCATTCGATTTGGATACTTTTTTTTCCAGTGAAAGCTAATTAAATTCCGAAGAAATTTGTGAGAGTAGATTTTTGATATAAGTTTTTAAAATTTTTTTATTCAGCAACAAAGTTAAAAAAATTTTTTTTAACTTTTTCTAAACACGACTTTTCAAAAGATTCTCGGATTTCTTTTTTAAATAGGTTTATTATTAGTGTAAGAAACTGTTTGGTAACAATTTTCAGTGGTTTAGAATTAATAAAAAAATTGGTTTTAATGTTATAAGCGAATTAATGAACCGCATTCATTTTCAGACCCTTCAAATCTATAGGTTTGCTATAAAATGTTCCAGAAATTATCTTTTTTTTAAGATTAGTTTAAGATTGACGATAGTATAAAATAATTTTTATAAGCAAATGCACAGTTTGTCTATTTTGCCATGTATAGGATCAATTTTTTTCCAGGACTAACTACGGATATCTTGCTTATGACGATTTACCTTATATTTTATTGATGCACAACTTTGTTTACCTTAATTATGTTGGCTCACGAAGGATCCAGAAGCAAGGCATTTGCTTCTGGAAGCAGTGGTCTCTCAGTTTTTTGGAACTGATACCTCAGACTTCCCAAATAAGGATTAGCAGAACACAGAAAAAGGTTCAACAAGTCTTCATTCAATTTGGTTGGAGATGATTTCCTTGTATTGTTTTCCCGAAATCTCTTTAAATCTTTATTTTTCGCCTCTTGAGCCTCTTCTGATAACTGCCCAATTGGTATAACGAAGAAATCAATGATTTTTGCTCTATGAATTAAAATTTTGTGCATGGACGATGGCATGAAGTACCAACCATATTCCTTTACAAACAGTTCTGCAGTGTCGGCACTATGTTTGTGAAAGCGTTCCCCGTGAATCGCTTTCCCACACGCTAAGACTTGCAAAATGATGTAAAGGTTTTTTAATAGTTGTTTGTTTATACCCGTAATTTCTGATATTATTTCATAATTCTCAAAGAATTTCCTGGACGTATTTCCATAATTTTTATAAAACGTGCTGCTTCTAGCTTTTGTTTTCTGCATGTTTCAATTGTCATGATTATTGTCTCTAGCGACTCCATACTTTTGGTTTATATTATTGTTGGGTTTGCCTGTTAAGAGTCTATCAGTTTCTACGCCAACGTTTGTACTCTTTCACACCTGTGATTATTTTCTGTTTGGTATACTTTTAAGCTTTTTAACTGTTGTAATGTTCTTTAGTGATTAGTTTTATATATATTGGTTTTAGTGATTAATTTTTGTGTACAAAACTGGTTCCAACTTTTAGTGGTAATTTGACATTTTATGTAGTGAAAGATAGTTTTTCTCTATTTCTTGTACATTTTCGTTACTTCTCTTGAAAGCACTCACTTATCAACGTTATATTTAAAAATTCAGTTCCACTAACATGAATTTTATCAAGTTAAAAAACAGGGAATTATCGGATATCCTGTTAATGTCGAGCTCTAAAGAAGTACATGAGTTGCTTAATTATTTAAAAGAAAAGTATAGTTTCTCCGAAACGTTGCAAGAGTTAGTACGAAAGAGACTAACTCAATATTTTATACCAACATTTAATAAGAGATTAAAGGCTTCTTTTTCTAAAACAGACAAGTTTCTACAGAATAATAAATCTTGGTTGGATGCTGAATTTTCCGTTTCTGAAACATCCACCTCACAATCTCGAAAATCAAAAAGTTTTGAACAATGTTCAGAAAAAACAAAGAAGAGAAGAATTGAAGCATTAAAACAGTCGGTATCTGAAAATGAAGTTGATTTATTTCAAAATTTTCAAACAGTGGACAAGAACGTTGTGGCTAACATCATTAAAAAAGGTGTATCAAATAAGGACACTATAGATATGGAATCTGCAACAACCCAGGACATATATAAATTTCCGATACCGTTTACTGATGACGAAGCACTTGCCCTATATATGGATTTAAAGTTAACAAAAAATAAGTATGAGCTTCTAAAGAAACTTTTAAAGAACAAAAATGCTGACATCCTTCCAAGTTACAAACATATTACAAATGCTAAAAAGAAGTGTTATCCTCCTAGTTCATCTATAGAAATTAATGAAACAGGTGCTACTATCCAACTACAACAACTTCTTGACCATACTGCAAAAAGATTGCTAAAGGTTGAGACAGTTGTACTATCTGAAAATGCTAAAAACTTGAAACTGACATTAAAATACGGTTGTGATGGCACATCTGGATTGAATCCGTACCAACATAAATCGGAAAATTATACAAATTCTGTTTCAAGTCTTTTCTTGGTATCAATGGTTCCTCTTCGCCTGCAGGATATACACGATTCTTCGTCTACATTAATCTGGCAGAATTCTCGACCTTCTTCGCCTAATTCTTGTCTCCCGATATTATTCCACTATGCAACAGAGACGAAAGATAAGATTCTTACTGAGCTTCAAAACATTAAATTGCAAATAGAAAAATTGAAACCAAGCAACATAGAATTGAATGGAAAAACTTACAAAGTGGAGCATGATTTGATTTGTACGATGATAGATGGAAAAGTATGCCAAGTTGCCACCAAAACTTCTGCTTCCTCCAACTGCACCGTTTGTGGAGCAACACCTAAGGAAATGAACCACTTAGACACAATAAGAAGAAGAGAAGAAAATGTGGATTCATTCCAGTACGGACTTCAGACGTTACATGCGTGGATTAGATTTATGGAATGTGTTCTCCATATTGCTTATCGTTTGCCATTCAAAGGGTGGGCATGTAAATCTGATGAACAGAAAAGAATCCACGATGAAAGAAAAGTGTATGTTCGAAATGAAATTCGTAATCAGTTGGGCTTAATTGTAGATGCTACAAGACAAGGAAGTGGCTCTTCAAACGATGGAAATACGTCAAGGAAATTCTTTGAGAATTATGAAATAATATCAGAAATTACGGGTATAAACAAGCAACTATTGAAAAACCTTTACATCATTTTGCAAGTCTTAGCATGTGGGAAAGCGATTCATGGGGAACGCTTTCACAAACATAGTACTGACACTGCAGAACTGTTTGTAAAGGAATATGGTTGGTACTTCATGCCATCGTCCATGCACAAAATTTTAATTCATGGAGCAAAAATCATTGATTCCTTCGTTATACCAATTGGGCAGTTATCAGAAGAGGCTCAAGAGGCGAAAAATAAAGATTTAAAGAGATTTCGGGAAAACAATACAAGGAAATCATCTCCAACCAAATTGAATGAAGACTTGTTGAACCTTTTTCTGTGTTCTGCTAATCCTTATTTGGGAAGTCTGAGGTATCAGTTCCAAAAAACTGAGAGACCACTGCTTCCAGAAGCAAATGCCTTGCTTCTGGATCCTTCGTGAGCCAACATAATTAAGGTAAACAAAGTTGTGCATCAATAAAATATAAGGTAAATCGTCATAAGCAAGATATCCGTAGTTAGTCCTGGAAAAAAATTGATCCTATACATGGCAAAATAGACAAACTGTGCATTTGCTTATAAAAATTATTTTATACTATCGTCAATCTTAAACTAATCTTAAAAAAAAGATAATTTCTGGAACATTTTATAGCAAACCTATAGATTTGAAGGGTCTGAAAATGAATGCGGTTCATTAATTCGCTTATAACATTAAAACCAATTTTTTTATTAATTCTAAACCACTGAAAATTGTTACCAAACAGTTTCTTACACTAATAATAAACCTATTTAAAAAAGAAATCCGAGAATCTTTTGAAAAGTCGTGTTTAGAAAAAGTTAAAAAAAATTTTTTTAACTTTGTTGCTGAATAAAAAAATTTTAAAAACTTATATGAAAAATCTACTCTCACAAATTTCTTCGGAATTTAATTAGCTTTCACTGGAAAAAAAAGTATCCAAATCGAATGAAAAGTGTAGCCTAAAAATTGATTTGTCCGCAGGTAAGTTTTTTGCCCCACTGTGTGTCGGTTCCGTCGCAGCCTGAGCTGGCGATGATCGTCCCGATGAGCTTTTGTCAGGTACCTCCAATGATTCCTTGGAGCTCTCCATTTCACTCCACTTGTCTGAGGGCTTCGTTGGATGAGCCATGGGTGATCAGAGGTGAGCAGGTTGATTAGGCTCGGTGAGCGTTCGGTGAGCGTTCGGTGAGCAGTGGTCTTCTTTATCGACTGGTGAGTCGGTCGTCTGAGCGCCACCTATTGAGTGGCGAGAGTGTCAGTGAATTTGAATGGAAGAGAAATGCCAAGATGGCCGACCACCGAAACCGTTACGAACACGAGACAAAGACTTGAGACGACCAATGATCAATGAGCAATTTTGTGAAAACCGAGTCCAGCAAGGGCGCAATCCGGCTCGAAGGACCAAATGTTCAGGAATGATGGAAATCCTGGATGGATTGCGCGGGGAAAGAATTTCACTTGCTGGGTCGGTTTCACAAATTGATTTATTTGAGTCACGTTTAAAATGAAATAAACAAGATGATCTGACAATTGATGGTGAACCGTACAATGATCCGCTTTGAATTTTACACGTGAGAAAATGAACCGTCTGAATGAGTTTCAAATTACAATGATTCGTCGTGAATAATGAAGTTACATGAGTCGAGACACATAGATTATTATTTTGATCTGTCACCTGGTCTGTGGTAACTGAACAATGCTTTTACAAATTGCGAACAGCGAGCTTCTCAGCGCCGTTAATTATATTAATTCAGCCCGCTGCTGTGATAATGCCCATGAGCGTGTGCGTGATCGGCACGTGGTTGGCGGCTCACGTGTACAATGAATTATGTGTAAAAGGAACAATACCTATTGATCCAGTAGCTTGCACAGGTGCTGTGGATCGTGATCTCTTCACTGAGCTTGGTTGGTGATTTTCACAGATGAACTGCACTTGAACAATTTGAGTTGAGCAGAAACAGATTTTCACGTGTGATTCGCGGTGATCGATGATCAATAATGGCGTCGTTGCGCGCGAGCCGGCGAGAAGACCCCTGCTCACGCGTTACCTAGATGGTCGACTCCCGATCGATAAATCGATCGACCGTGAGCGCCATCATGGCTGAGCGGATTCTCAAACATATAGTAATAATGATATTGTTATTAAATGTATATTACATATCTAATATACATATAGTAATAACGATACTGTTATTATATGTACATTGATCTGTGGGAAGGTATCAGTATATTTCATTATATCTAATGTAGATATAGTAATAACGAAACTGTTATTATATGTACATTGATCTGTGGGATTAAATCAGTATATTAAATTACATCTGATGTAGCTATAGTAATAATGGTATTGTTATTAAATGTACATTGGACTGTGGGATTAAATCAGTATATTAAATTACATCTGATGCAGATATAGTAATAATGGTAGTGTTATAAAATGTGCTTTGGTCTGGGATTAGATCAGTATATTAAATTTCATCTGATGTAGATATAGTAGTAATGATACTGTTATTAAATGTATATTACATATCTAATGTAGATATAGTAATAACGAAACTGGTATTATATGTACATTGATCTGTGGGAAGGGATCAGTATTTTTCATTATAACCAATGTAGATATATCATCAATAGTACTGTTATTCAATGTACATTGATCTGTGGGAACGAATCAGTATATGGCAGTAGATCTAATGTAGATATAGTAATAGCGATACTGTTATTAAGTGCTTATTACATATCTAATCGAGATATAGTAATGACGATAATGTTACAATCTGTGCATCGATCTCTGGGAAGTGTATATTACATTATATCTAAGGAAGAGATAGGAATAATGATATTGTTATTCAATCTACATTGGTCTGTGGGATTAAATCAGTATATTAAATTACATCTGATGTAGGTATAGTAATAATGATATTGTTATTAAATGTACATTGGTCTGTGGGATTAAATCAGTATATTAAATTTCATCTGATGTAGATGTAGTAATAATGATATTGTTATTATATGTATATTACATATCTAATGTAGATATAGTAATAACGAAACTGTTATTATATGTACATTGATCTGTGGGAAGTGATAGGTATATTACATTATATCTAATGTAGATATAGTAATAATGATGCTGTTACCAAAATTACATTGATCTGTGGGAAGGCATCAGTATATTACATTATATCCAATGTAGATATAGTATAAATGTAACTGTTATTCAATGTACATTGATCTGTGGGAAGGATTCAGTATATTGCAGTAGATCTAATGTAGATATAGTAATAACGATTCTGTTATTAAGTGTTTATTACATTTCTAATGTAGATATAGTAATGACGATAATGTTACAACCTGTGCATTGATCTATGGGAAGGTATCATGATATTACATTATATCTAATGTAGATATAGTAATAACGAAACTCTTACTATATGTACATTGATCTGTTGGATTAAATCAGTATATTTAATTACATCTGATGTAGATATAGTAATAATGGTATTGTTATTAAATGTACATTGGTCTCTGGGAATAAATCAGTATATTAATTTCGTCTGATGGAGATATAGTAATAATGATATTGTTATTAAATATATATTACATATATAATGTAGATATAGTAATAACGATACTGCCATTATATGTACATTGATCGGTGGGAAGGGATCATTATATTACTTTATATCTAATGTAGATATAGTAATAATGATATTGTTATTAAATGTCATTGGTCTGTGGGATTAAATCAGTATATTAAATTTCATCTGATGTAGATGTAGTAATAATGATATTGTTATTATATGTATATTACATATCTAATGTAGATATAGTACTAACGAAACTGTTATTATATGTACATTGATCTGTGGGAAGGGATCAGTATATTACATTATATCTAATGTAGATATAGCAATAATGATATTGTTACCAAAATTACATTGATCTGTGGGAAGCGATCAGTATTTTTCATTATAACCAATGTAGATATATCATCAATAGTACTGTTATTCAATGTACATTGATCTGTGGGAAGGAATCAGTATATGGCAGTAGATCTAATGTAGATATAGTAATAACGATACTGTTATTATGTGCTTATTACATATCTAATCGAGATATAGTAATGACGATAATGTTGTAATCTGTGCATCGATCTCTGGGAAGTGTATATTACATTATATCTAAGGAAGAGATAGGAATAATGATATTGTTATTCAATGTACATTGGTCTGTGGGATTAAATCAGTATATTAAAATACATCTGATGTAGGTATAGTAATAATGATATTGTTATTAAATGTATATTACATATCTAATGTAGATATAGTACTAACGAAACTGTTATTATATGTACATTGATCGGTGGGAAGGGATCATTATATTACTTTATATCTAATGTAGATATAGTAATAATGATATTGTTATTAAATGTCATTGGTCTGTGGGATTAAATCAGTATATTAAATTTCATCTGATGTAGATGTAGTAATAATGATATTGTTATTATATGTATATTACATATCTAATGTAGATATAGTACTAACGAAACTGTTATTATATGTACATTGATCTGTGGGAAGTTATAGGTATATTACATTATATCTAATGTAGATATAGTAATAATGATATTGTTATTTAATGTATATTACGTGTCTAATGTAGATATAGTAATAACGATTCTGCCGTTATATGTACATTGATCGGTGGGAAGGGATCATTATATTACATTATATCTAATGTAGATATAGTAATAATGATATTGTTACCAAAATTACATTGATCTGTGGGAAGGGATCAGTATTTTTCATTATAACCAATGTAGATATAGCATAAATAGTACTGTTAATCAATGTACATTGATCTGTGGGAAGGAATCAGTATTTGGCAGTAGATCTAATGTAGATATACTAATAACGATACTGTTATTAAGTGCTTATTACATATCTAATCGAGATATAGTAATGACGATAATGTTACAATCTGTGCATTGATCTCTGCGAAGTGTATATTACATTATATCTAAAGAAGAGATAGGAATAATGATATTGTTATTCAATGTCCATTGGTCTGTGGGATTAAATCAGTATATTAAATTACATCTGATGTAGATATAGTAATAATGATATTGTTATTAATGTATATTACATATCTAACGTAGATATAGTAATAACGATACTGTTATTATATGTACATTGATCTGTGGGAAGGGATCAGTATATTACATTATATCTAATGTAGATATAGTAATAATGATATTGTTATTATATGTACATTGATCTGTGGGAAGGTATCAGTATATTACATTATATCTAATGTAGATATAGTAATGACGATAATATTACAATCTGTGCATAGATCTGTGGGAAGTGATTAGTATATTAAATTATATCTAAAGAAGATATAGTAATAATGATATTGTTATTAAATGTACATTGGTCTGTGGGAATAAATCAGTACATTACATAACATCTGATGTAGATATACTAATAATGATATTGTTAATAAATGTATATTACATATCTAATGCAGATATAATAATAACGATACTGTTATTACATGTACATTGATCTGTGGGAAGGTATCAGTATATTACATTATATCTAATGTAGATATAGTAATAACGAAACTTTTATTACATGTACATTGATCTGTGGGAAGGAATCAGTATATTGCAGTAGATCTAATGTAGATATAGTAATAATGGTAATGTTATTAAATGTACATTGGACTGTGGGATTAAATCAGTATATTAAACTTCATCTGATGTAGATATAGTAACAATGATATTGTTATTAAATGTATATTACGTATCTAATGTAGATACTCCGTGCGGGGTTTTTTCCGGTCCCCCACCGGACGCGTCCCCAGGTGGCGGATAGGGGAATGCTCGGCAGATATGCAGGGTAGTCGGAAAATAAAATACCGACCGCGGACCAAAACTGGAACTTGAAATCCAGAACGCGTCTGTTCCCGTATCGGGCGGCGTTCTGGTCGGCGTCTGTTCCCCGTGTCAGGGGCGCTCGCTTTTCTTGACGGGTCAGGAGGCGTAGCGGTTACGGTGACACTGCCCGAAAGGGATGTGTGGGTGATCTGTAAAGCGCGCGCATCCTGGAGGCTCCCGGTGTCAACGCACCGCACCCAAGGGGGTACCAGGAGGCTGATGAAGGATGAAGGTGCACGGCTGGGACGGATGCCACATCCCCGCCCCCAAGCCACAAGCGACCGCAGTCATGGAGGTAGCTGCGGTCGTGATCGCCCCTCCACATCCGGAGGCGACCGCGTTCGGAGACGTCCTGGTACCCTGGAGTAGCAGAAGAATAACTATGGAATGCAAAATAATCAACACTAGCACTAGCAAAGGAGGAGAGAGAATCTTACGTCCTCGTCCGGAAAAAGATTTTGACCGAGATCTTGATCTCGAAGAAACCTTGACCAACGAAGAGCAGGCGTTCACACCGAGAAAGAGTTTGGCGCGGAGCCCTCCGCGAACAGGCAGGACGTTTCCTACTCTGGGCGGTGAGGAACCACTCGTCGTGAGTGAAGGAGTGGTGGCAGCAAGGGCGGTCCCGGAACCGGAGGCGCCTCAGACTGCTCAACCACATGACGAGATAGGAGTGTTCGACGACCTTGTGCGGCAGATTCGCGACGTCATCAACGAAATGACGGCGGCCACGACGAAGCAGCGTAATGTCGCGATGGCCATCAAAAACGGCCTTCCGCGACTACTGGAGCTGACCGACGCCCTCGAGGCTGCCCAACCCTGCCAGGGTCCTCAGGATGCAGGCGCACGGAAGCGTGCGCGCGAGGAGAGGACTAGCCCAGCGTCCCAGACTTCCCCAGCCGAGAAGAGGCTGAAGGATGAGGAGAATGGCTGGAATATCGCGGTGGGAAGAAGGAAACTGAAGGCTGCGAAGACCGGTGCTCCCATACGTGCAACAAATCCCGACGCCTCAACACCTCCGATCACTGCCTCTTCTCCGGAGGCAAAGCCAAAGAAGAAGAAAAGAAAGCCCAGGCGAAAACCGCGTACCGCAGCTGTGGTAGTGAAACCAGCTGAAGGCAGCAGCTACGCTGAGGTGCTAGCAAAACTGCGTACGGCGGTCAAGCCGGAGGAAGCGGGGGTCGAAGTAAAGACCATCCGTCAGACGCGATCGGGAGAAGTGCTCTTCGAACTCGCTGGAACGGCGAAGCCAGAGCAAAAGGCCTCATTCAGCGAAGCTATAAAAGGGGTGCTTGGTAAGGCGGGATCTGTTCGGCGGATGGAGCCCAAAGAAGCGATAGAGCTGAGGGATTTAGACAGCCTCACCACTGTGAATGAGGTGGAAGAGGCTCTTAAGCGGGAACTGGGCGTTCCCCTCGGGGACGTGCGGATCTCCGTAACCAGGGAGAACACCAGGGGACAGAAACTCGCTATTATCGAGCTCGAGGAGCGAGTCGCGGCCAGGTTAATGGACCGCGGTCGAATACGGGTTGGCATGGTAATGTGCCGACCCAGAAGGAGGACCACAGTCTTGCGGTGCTTCAGGTGCCTCGCGTTCGGGCACCTGGCACGCGGCTGTAAAGGGCCAGATAGGCAGCACTGCTGTTATCGTTGTGGAGAGAAGGGGCACGTGGCAGCAGGTTGTCAGAAGGCCCCAAGATGCGTGGTCTGCGCCGGCAGCGGTTTGAAAGCCGCGGAATCGCAGCACGTGACAGGGTCCGACGCCTGCAAAGCGTTTCGCTACGCCTTAACCGAAGCTAAAAAGAAGAATAATGGTTAAAGTGCTTCAAGGCAATCTTAATCGGAGTAAGGTCGCGGACGCTCTCTTGGACCAGTTGCGACGCGAGAAGGAGATCGACATCCTCCTCCTTAGTGAACCCTACAAAGCGCGGGTGGGCCCAGCGTGGTTTGTCGACACGCTGGGAACAGCTGCAATCTGGATCCCGAACCCCTCCAAATTTCGGATCCAGTCGCACGGAGCAGGCGCCGGTTTCGTCTGGGTAAAGGGAGAAGGCTTGATACTGGCTAGCGTCTACCTCTCCCCTAACGATCGTATTGCGGAATTCTGCAATAAGATTGATGCCCTAGAAGACAACATCCACGAGCTGGAGGGCGCATGGGTTATCGGAGGAGACTTCAATGCTAAGGCTGTCGAGTGGGGAATGTCCAAACCGGACACCAGAGGAAGATTGGTCGTTGAGCTAGCGGCCCGCCGGAACCTGGTGATCCTCAACCGAGGGTCGTCCACGACCTTTCGGAGGTTTGGCTACCAGGAGACCATTATCGATATCACGATGGCGTCTGAGCATGTCGCCCCCCGTATTGAGGGCTGGAAAGTCATCGAAGACTACACGGGGAGTGACCACCAATACGTGGCTTTTCAGATAGTCGGGAAACGACGGAGGAGCACGGTTCCACCCGCTCTTCGAAGATGGAACCTTAAGACGCTCCAGCGGGAAAAGTTCGAGGAGACCCTCCGCCTTGGGCTGCAGAACATTCCGCAGCTCACAGGGGAGACTTGGACCCGACTGTTGTTAGAGCGGTTCGTCGGCGCAACCATGGATGCCATCCAGAAGGCGTGCGAAGCATCCATGAGCCGCGGAAAGCCACGTGGTGCCAAACGGCCTGTATACTGGTGGTCGAGCGACATCGCCAACCTCCGGAGTGAATGCATGCGTCTGCGGCGATCAGCACAGCGTAAGAGGCGAACTCCCGACGGGGAGGCTCTCTGGCAAAGGTACAGGGCGAAGCGCAGGGAGCTCCGCCACACTATCAGGACGAGCCAGCAGCGTTGCTGGGAAGACCTCCGCGAGGAGGTCAACCGAGATCCGTGGGGGCTAGCGTACCAAATCGTGCGCCGTAAGATCGGCATCCAGAATGGCCCCGCGGTTCTGCCCGCAGACGAGGCATCGGTGATAGTGGACGCTCTCTTCCCGGATCACCCGGAAAGAGCGCGACGGTCAGTGGGGCAGCAGGTGGAAGAGTTCCCCCTCTTCACCTTGCAGGCAATGCAAGATGCAGCCCGGACCTTCCGCAACAGGAAAGCCCCGGGCCCGAACGGGATTCCAGCAGAGATCGTGAAGTTGGCCGTCCAGCTTTGCCCACGACCGATGCTGGACATGCTCAATGCGTGTCTGGGTTCCGGCCTTTGGCCGATCCGATGGAAGATTCAGCGCCTGGCGCTGGTCAGTAAGAGCAAAGGGCAGCTGACCGGTCCGTCCGCATACAGGCCCATCTGTATGCTGGATACGGCCGGGAAGCTTCTCGAGAAAATGATCAAGCCCCGTCTCTTGGCAGCTTACCAGGCGGCGGGTGACCTATCGGATCGACAGTTTGGCTTTAGACGTGGAAGGGCTACCGTTGACGCCGTACGGGTGATCACGGAGGCCGCCAACAAGGCAGAATCTGGTAACCGACACAGCTGGCATGTCGTCCTTGTGGCCACACTGGACGTCAAGAACGCTTTCAACTCTGCGAGCTGGGTGAAGATACTCGCGGCACTGAAGCACACATTCCAGGTACCGGACTATCTCCTCCGTATAATGGAGGACTATTTCTCGGATCGTGTCCTGATATACGACACGGCCGAGGGAAGACGGAGGAAAAAAGTCACCGCGGGAGTGGCCCAGGGGTCCATCTTAGGTCCGGACCGCTGGAACGCGTTTTACGACGCCATCCTGCGGATCGTGTTCCCCAGTGAGGCGTTTCTGGTGGGCTACGCGGACGACATAGCGGTCGTCATTGTCGCCCGCAACACGGAGCTCGCACAATATGCCCTCAATCAAGTCATGAGACGGGTGGAGAAGTGGATGGCCGACGTTGGTCTTCGGCTGGCAAACGAAAAGACCGAAATCGTCGTTCTGTCCAAGCGAAGGATTCCCACCGAAATACCTTTCAAGGTGGGGGCTCATATCATCTTAGCCAAAGCCGCCATTAGATACCTGGGAGTCATGCTTGACACCAAACGGACCTTCTGGGTACATAGAAGGCAGGCGGCTGACAGGGCGGCAGTTATCTCGTCGTCCCTTGCCCGCCTCATGGCAAACTGTGGAGGACCGAAGTCGGCGAAACGGAGGCTCCTCATGACCGCCGTAGAAGCCGTATTGCTGTACGGGGCGGAGGTCTGGGCTGGAGCCCTCCGCTTCGACAAGTACCGCCGCCGAATGGCAGCAGTCCAAAGGAGATGCGCGCTTCGGGTTGCTTGTTCATACAGGACTGTTGCGGAACCAGCGGTGCTGGTGATAGCTGGGATGGTGCCCATAGACTTGCTCGCTCGAGAGCGCAAGCAAGCCTATGAGGCGATTATGAGCGGCCAAAACAAGGCCGAGGCAAAGAGGGCGGCACGAGTGGACACCCTGCATCGTTGGCAGCAGAAATGGAGCGAGGAATCCCGGGGGTGCTGGACAGCTATGCTGATTCCAAGTATCGCCCCCTGGGTCAACCGACCTCACGGGGAAGTCGAGTATTACCTTACCCAATTCCTGACCGGACATGGCTTTTTCAAAGCCTACCTGCACAGGATGGGTAAGGCAAGCTCGCCGTTATGTGGCTATGGCTGCCAAGACGAGGACAGTGCTGAGCACACCTTCTTCATGTGCCCGCGTTGGACTGAAGAGCGGGACGCCCTGTTCCAAAAGTTTGGCCTGGTAACACCCAACAACATCGTAGGGATCATGTTGGACAACCCAGAGAAGTGGAACGCAATCGCAAACTACGTGCGACGGTTGCTCCAGAAAAAGAAGAGGGAGGAGGACCGGTGGAACGCCCAGGTTTTGGTTTAGAGGAACCCGCTGGTAAGGCGCAGAGACCCCTCACGGACCACTTCTTGCAGTGAGGACAAATGAGAGGCATCGCGCAAAATAGCGCGCAGTGGCGACTCCACCCTGAAGTCATGTGATAAATAGTTCCGGGGTGGACTGAAGTCGCAAATAGGGTTCGCGGTTTTTTAGTGGGTAGGAATCCCACATACCCCGGGAGCGGTGGTCCATCCAGGGCATCTTTAGACCTGAAGATTTTTCCGCTATTTTCCCTCACAAAAAAAAAAAAAAATCTAATGTAGATACAGTAATAACGAAACTGTTATTATATGTACATTGATCTGTGGGAAGGTATCAGTATATTACATTATATCTAATGTAGATATAGTAATAATGATATTGTTATTAAATATATATTACATATCTAATGTAGGTATAGTAATAACGATACTGCCATTATATGTACATTGATCGGTGGGAAGGGATCATTATATTACACTATATCTAATGTAGATATAGTAATAATAATATTGTTGTTAAATGTACATTGGTCTGTGGGAAGGTATCAATATATTACATTATATCTAATGTAGATATAGTAATAACGAAACTGTTATTATATGTGCATTGATCTGTGGGGTTAAATCAGTATATTAAATTACATCTGATGTAGATATAGTAATAACGGTATTGTTATTAAATGTACATTGGTCTGTGGGATTAAATCAGTATATTAAATTTCATCTGATGTAGATATAGTAATAACGATATTGTTATTAAATGTATATTACATATCTAATGCAGATATAGTAATAACGATACTGTTATTATATGTACATTGATCCGTTGGAAGGTATCTGTATATTATATTGTATCTAATGTACATATAGTAATAACGAAACTGTTATTATATGTACATTGATCTGTGGGAAGGGATCAGTATATTACATTATATCTAATGTAGATATAGTAATAATGATATTGATATCAAAATTACATTGATCTGTGGGAAGGAATCAGTATATTTCATTATAACCAATGTAGATATAGTATAAATGGTACTGTTATTCAATGTACATTGATCTGTGGGAAGGAATCACTATATTGCAGTAGATCTAATGTAGATATAGTAATAACGATACTGTTATTAAGTGTGTATTACATATCTAATGTAGATATAGTAATGACGATAATGTTACAATCTGTGCATTGATCTTTGGGAAGTGATCAGTATATTACATTATATCTAATTAAGATATAGTAATAGTGATATTGTTATTAAATGTACATTGGTCTGTGGGAATGAATCAGTATATCACATTACATTTAATGTAGATATAGTAATGATGATATTGTTATTAAATGTATATTACATACCTAACGTAGATATAGTAATGACGATACTGCCATTATATGTACATTGATCGGTGGGAAGGTATCAGTATATTACATTATATCTAATGTAGATATAGTAATAACGAAACAGCTATTATGTGTACATTGATCTGTGGGAAGGGATCAGTATATTGCATTACATCTGATGTAGATACAGTAGTAACGACACTGTTATTAAGTGTTTATTACGTATCTAATGTAGATATAGTAATGACAATAATGATACAATCTGTGCATTGATCTGTGGAAAGTGATCAGTATATTACATTATATCTAAAGGAGATATAGTAATAATGATATTGTTATTAAATGTAGATTGGTCTGTGGGATTGAATCAGTATATTACATTACATCTGATGTAGATGTAGTAATAATGATACTGTTGTTCAATGTACATTGGTCTGTGGGATTAAATCAATATATTAAATTACATCTGATGTAGATATAGTAATAATGGTATTGTTATTAAATGTACATTGGTCTGTGGGATTAAATCGGTATATTACGTTACATCTGATGTAGATATAGTAATAATGATATTGTTATTGAATGTATCTTACATATCTAATGTAGATATAGTAATAACTATACTGCCATTATATGTAAATTGATCGGTGGGAGGGGATCATTATATTACATTATATCTAATGTAGGTTTAGTAATAATGATATTGTTATTAAATGTACATTGTACTGTGGGATTAAATCAGTATATTAAATTTCATCCGATGTAGATATAGTAACAATGATATTGTTATGAAATGTATATTACATATCTAATGTAGATATAGTAATAACGAAACTGTTATTATATGTACATTGATCTGTGGGAAATGATCAGTATATCATATTGTATCCAATGTAGATATAGTAATAATGATATTGTTATTAAGTGCACATTGGGCTGTCGCAATAAATCAGTATATTAAATTTCATCTGATGTGGATATAGTAATAATGATATTGTTATTAAATGTATATTACATATCCAATGTACGTGTAGTTATAACGATACTTCCATTATATGTACATTGATCGGTGGGAAGGGATCATTATATTACATTATATCTATTGTAGACATAGTAATAATGATATTGTCATTAAATGTATATTACATATCTAATGTAGATATAGTAATAACGATACTGCCATTATATGTACATTGATCGGTGGGAAGTGATCATTATATTACATTATATCTAATGTAGATATAGTAATAATGATATTGTTATTTAATGTATATTACATATCTAATGTAGATATAGTAATAACGAAACTGTTATTATATGTACATTGATCTGTGGGATTAAATCAGAATATTAAATTTCATCTGATGTAGATATAGTAATAATGATATTGTTATTAAATGTATATTACATATCTAATGTAGACATAGTAATAACGATACTGTTATTCTATGTATATTGATCTGTGGGAAGGTATCAGTATATTACATTATATCTATTGTAGATATAGTAACAACGAAAGTGTTATTATATGTACATTGATCTGTGGGAAGGTATCAGTATATTACATTATATCTAATGTAGATATAGTAATAACGATACTGTTATTATATGTACATTGATCTGTTGGAAGGTATCAGTATATTACATTATATCTAATGTAGATATAGTAATAACGATACTGTTATAATATGTATATTGATCTGTGGGAAGGTATCAGTATATTACATTATATCTATTGTAGATATAGTAACAACGAAACTGTTATTATATGTACATTGATCTGTGGGAAGGTATCAGTATATTACATTGTATCCAATGTAGATATAGTAATAATGATATTGTTATTAAGTGCACATTGGGCTGTGGCAATAAATCAGTATATTAAATTTCATCTGATGTAGATATAGTAATAATGATATTGTTATTAAATGTATATTACATATCTAATGTAGATATAGTAATAACGATACTGTTATTCTATGTATATTGATCTGTGGGAAGGGATAAGTATATTGCAGGAGATCTAATGCAGATATAGTATCAATGATACTGTTATTCAATGTACATTGATCTGTGGGAAGGGATAAGTATATTGCAGGAGATCTAATGCAGATATAGTATCAATGATACTGTTATTCAATGTACATTGATCTGTGGGAAGGGATAAGTATATTGCAGGAGATCTAATGCAGATATAGTAATAACGATACTGCCATTATATGTACATTGATCGGTGGGAAGGGATCATTATATTACATTATATCCAATGTAGACATAGTAATAATGATATTGTTATTAAATGTATATTACATATCTAATGTAGATATAGTAATTACGATACTGTTATTATATGTACATTGATCTGTGGGAAGGTATCAGTATATTACATTATATCTAATGTAGATATAGTAATAGCGATACTGTTATTATATGTACATTGATCTGTGGGAAGGTATCAGTATATTACATTATATCTAATGTAGATATAGTAATAGCGATACTGTTATTATATGCACATTGATCTGTGGGAAGGTATCAGTATATTACATTATATCTAATGTAGATATAGTAATAACGATACTGTTATAATATGTATATTGATCTGTGGGAAGGTATCAGTATATTACATTATATCTATTGTAGATATAGTAACAACGAAAGTGTTATTATATGTACATTGATCTGTGGGAAGGTATCAGTATATCACATTGTATCCAATGTAGATATAGTAATAATGATATTGTTATTAAATGTATATTACATGTCTAATGTAGATATAGTAATAACGATACTGTTATTATATGTACATTGATCTGTGGGAAGGTATCAGTATATTACATTATATCTAATGTAGATATAATAATAACGAAACTGTTATAATATGTACATTGATCTGCGGGATTAAATCAGTATATTAAATTACATCTGACGTAGATATAGTAATAATGATATTGTTATTAAATGTATATTACATATCTAATGTAGATATAGTAATAACGATACTGTTATTCTATGTATATTGATCTGTGGGAAGGTATCAGTATATTACATTATATCTATTGTAGATATAGTAATAAGGAAACTGCTATTATATGTACATTGATCTGAGGGTAGAGATCAGTATATTACATTATATCTAATGTAGATATAGTAATAATGATGTTGTTACCAAAATTACATTGATCTGTGGGAAGGCATCAGTATATTTCATTATATCCAATGTAGATATAGTATAAATGATACTGTTACTCAATGTACATTGATCTGTCGGATGGAATCAGTATATTGCAGCAGATCTACTGCAGATATAGTAATAAGGATATTGCCATTATATGTACATTCATCGGTGGGAAGGGATCATTATATTACATTATATCTAATGTAGATATAGTAATAATGATATTGTTATTAAATGTATATTACATATCTAATGTACGTGTAGTAATAACGATACTTCCATTATATGTACATTGATCGGTGGGAAGGGATCATTATATTACATTATATCTATTGTAGACATAGTAATAATGATATTGTCATTAAATGTATATTACATATCTAATGTAGATATAGTAATAACGATATTGCCATTATATGTATATTGATCGGTGGGAAGTGATCATTATATTACATTATATCCAATGTAGATATAGTATCAATGATACTGTTATTCAATGTACATTGATCTGTGGGAAGGGATAAGTATATTGCAGGAGATCTAATGCAGATATAGTAATAACGATACTGCCATTATATGTACATTGATCGGTGGGAAGGGATCATTATATTACATTATATCCAATGTAGATATAGTAATAATGATATTGTTATTAAATGTATATTACATATCTAATGTAGATATAGTAATAACGATACTGTTATTATATGTATATTGATCTGTGGGAAGGTATCAGTCTATTACATTATATCTATTGTAGATATAATAATAACGAAACTGCTATTATATGTACATTGATCTGTGGGAAGGTATGAGTATATTACATTGTATCCAATGTAGATATAATAATAATGATATTGTTATTAAATGTACATTGGTGTGTGGGATTAAATCAATATATTACATTACATCAGATGTAGATATAGTAATAATGATATTGTTATTAAATGTATATTACATATCTAATGCACGTGTAGTAATAACGATACCTCCATTATATGTACATTGATCGGTGGGAAGGGATCATTATATTACATTATAGCTATTGTAGACATAGTAATAATGATATTGTCATTAAATGTATATTACATATCTAATTTAGATATAGTAATAACGATATTGCCATTATATGTACATTGATCGGTGGGAAGTGATCAGTATATTACATTATATCTAATGTAGATATAGTAATAATGATATTGTTATTTAATGTATATTACATATCTAATGTAGATATAGTAATAACGAAACTGTTATTTAATGTATATTACATATCTAATGTAGATATAGTAATAACGAAACTGTTATTATATGTACATTGATCTATTGGATTAAATCAGTATATTAAATTACATCTGATGTAGATATAGTAATAATGATATTTTTATTAAATGTACATTGGTCTGTGGGATTAAATCAGTATATTAAATTTCATCTGATGTAGATATAGTAATAATGATATTGTTATTAAATGTATATTACATATCTAATGTAGATATAGTAATAACGATACTGTTATTCGATGTATATTGATCTGTGGGAAGGTATCAGTATATTACATTATATCTATTGTAGATATAGTAACAACGAAACTGTTATTATATGTACATTGATCTGTGGGAAGGTAGCGGTATATTACATTGTATCCAACGTAGATGTAGTAATAATGATATTGTTATTAAATGTATATTACATATCTAATGTAGATACAGTAATAACGATACTGTTATTATATGTATATTGATCTGTGGGAAGGTATCAGTATATTACATTATATCTATTGTAGATATAGTAATAACGAAGCTGCTATTATATGTACATTGATCTGTGGGAAGGTATCAGTATATTACATTGTATCCAATGTAGATATAATAAAATGATATTGTTATTAAAGGTACATTGGTCTGTGGGAATAAATCAGTATATTACATTACATCTGATGTAGATATATTAATAATGATATTGTTATTAAATGTATATTACATATCAAATGGAGATATAGTAATAACGATACTGCCATTATATGTACATTGATCAGTGGGAAGGGATCATTATATTACATTATATCTAATGTAGATGCAGTAATAATGATATTGTTATTAAATGTACATTAGTCTGTGGGATTAAGTGAGTATATTACATTTCATCTGATGTAGATATAGTAATAACGATATTGTTATTAAATGTATTTTACGTATCTAATGTAGATATAGTAATAATGATACTGTTATTGTATGTACATTGATCTGTGGGAAGGTATTTAATATATTACATTATATCTATTGTAGATACATTTAATAACGGTATCATTTATACTATATCTACATTGGATATAATGTAATATACTGATGCCTTCCCACAGATCAATGTAATTTTGGTAACAATATCATTATTACTATATCTACATCAGATATAATGTAATATACTGATTTAATCCCACAGATCAATGTACATTCATAAGCAGTATCGTTATTACTATATCTACATTGGATACAATGTAACATACTGATACCTTCCCACAGATCAATGTACATATAATAACAGTATCGTTATTACTATATCTACATTTGATATGTAATATACATTTAATAACAATATCATGATTACTATATCTACATCAGATGAAATTTAATATACTGATTTAATCCCACAGACCAATGTACATTTAATAACAATACCATTATTACTATATCTACATCAGATGTAATTTAATATACTGATTTAATCCCTCAGATCAATGTACATTTAATAACAATATCATTATTACTATATCTTTTTTTTTTTTTTTTATTTTTTTTAAACGAGGGGAAAGAAAATGCATTACGCACACCGGGTCAAGATGGTATGTGACCCGGTAGTGTAGGACTCCCGTTCTTCCGGTATACCTACTAAAATAAAACCCCTCGCTCCTCAGCTGCTCCTGGCGCATAGAAAGTCACCTCGGGACCGCCCTATGGCATTACTTCAAGGTTCCTCCAGAAATAACAGGAGGGGGTGGTTTCTTCCTCCTTCCTGTAGGCACGCCACTATCTTTGATGTTTCCCCAGTCTTTTACTCTTTTCTCACTGTGGTCGTCGTCTCCTCCTCCTAGACCTCAAAGCACCGCGTTGTCGACGGTCTCCCCTGCTGGCAGCCCTGTTAAGGTTTTCCCTCTCCCATCTCTCTTTGTCCTTAAGGGCTGTTTCTATAAAGCCTTTTAGAACTACCCTCTTCCTGGGATCTTTAGCGATCATCATAAAATTTTCGGGTGTTACAGCCACACCAATTTTTTGGGTGGCAGCTTCCCTCTCTCTCTGCCAGCGAGTGCACGTTGTTAATAAATGTTCAGGATCATCGACCACCCCTCCGGGGCAAAACCAACAATGGCTATTTGCTGCTTTTTTAAAACGTTCGAGATAGGTTCCAAAGCATCCGTGTCCTGTTAACCACTGCGTGGTCTGGTAGTTTACCATTTCTGGTCCCCACTCGAGCCACTCTTTAATGCGAGGGATAATGCGATGGGTCCAGCGTCCATTCACACTGGCATCCCACTCCGCCTGCCAACGCGTAATGGTTGCCTCTCGCTCTTCCTCTTTCACCTTACCCTTCCTGTTCTGCGGGTCCATATCCTCGTGTTGGTCTTCTAATTTCCTGATCCGCTCAAATATCCTACCCCTTTCGTCGGCCAGAAGGTCGATGGGAGGGAACCCCGTGATCACCATTAGCGCCTCCGTTGGTGTCGTTCGATAGGCACGCGCAACCCTTCCCAGGGCAATTCGTTGCACACTCCTCAGCTCTGCAACGTTCAGCTGGGTTTTCATTGCCCTTCTCCATATAGGAGCCGCGTACAGGGTAACCGACTCTACGATCCTGTAATACAGAGTTCTAATAGCGAATCCCGCGCCACCAGTGTTGGGGGCGAGTTGAGCTACTACATTCGCATATTTCATAGCCGCATCTGTGACCTTCGCTATGTGCTCTTTGAACACCTGATCTCTAGGAAAGAGCACCCCTAGGTATTTAGCTGTTCTCTGGCTGGTGACTAAAACTCTCCCACATCTGAACTTTAATCCCTCCGGATGTTTCCTACCCGTGAGTAAAATTGCCTCGGTCTTATGTTCTGCCAGCGTTAGTCCTTCCTTACGGTACCATTCAGTGAGGTCAATCTGTGTTTTTTCAGCGACAGCCGTCATCCTGTCTATATCTCTGTCTATTACAATGATCCCAACGTCATCTGCAAAGCCTACCAGGTAAACATCTCTCCTCACCTTTAACCGTAATAGTTCATCATATACGATGTTCCAAAGTGTTGGACCATTAACTGACCCCTGCGGAACTCCGGCAAATACCTGTATTGTTTTATTGCCCTCCGGTGTCTGATACAAGATCCACCTGTCAGTCAGGTAGCTCTTAGTCAAGGCCCTGAGCCGGGGGGGAAACCCTCGTTTCTTTATCTCCCTATGCACACTGGCCCATCTAAGCGTGTTAAACGCGTTCTTAACATCGACTAATATAAGGAGACAGTGTCTTCTTTCTCTTTTCGCCAAGTCCCAGTGCGCCATAACCTCTGAAATCGCATGTATTGTACTGCGACCTTGACGGAAGCCGTATTGGTTTTCCGCCAGATCACACAATTGTAGAGCCTTTGCTATTTTCTTTTTTATTATGTACTCGAATACTTTATTCAGGTTCGACATAATGCTCAGTGGCCTATACTCTTGAGTGGTCGTTGTCATGCCTTCCTTATTCGGTTTAGGTAGTAATACTAACCACCCTGTTTTCCATGCCCGCGGCCAGTATCCCTCTCTGTAATACACATTAAAAACAGCAGCTAGGTACTTACTCGCCTTCGCGCCCAAAGTTTTAAGGGCACCCGCGGGCACACCATCTGGACCCGATGCCTTCTTCGGGTTCGCCCTAGCACAGGCCAGGGTTACATCCCTTGCTGTAATAACATCCTCATCTTCTTTTTCTTTTTCCAGGTTCAGGTCATCTCCCGACGGCGTCATCCTCGTGGGACCTTCATCAACTACTACATCATCAGCAGTCTCCTCACCAGCACTAGTTACGAAAAGTTTGTGGATAACCGCCTCCATCTCCTCCGTGTCCAGCTTGGTCAGTACCTTTCTAGGTTTTATTGATTGTAGGACGGCCTAATATGGTTGGCCCCACGTATCCTTATCTACCGTGTCCATTAATCTCTTCCAATCTTCCCTCTTCGCCTTCCTGATCTCCCAGTTGAGTCGATGTTTAGCTATTTTATACTCCTGGGCTGCACGTAGTACCTCCTCCTCCGCCTTGCTTTTCCTTACCCTTGCGAGTGCTCTCCTTTTACTATGGGCCTGCTTCCGCAATTCCGCAATCTCTTGCGTCCACCACGGGACACGTGTTTTGTTTGCCAAAGTTCCTTTCGTGCGGCTCCTACTTGACTCTACTACTACCTCCAGCTCCTGGATAAATCCCTCCACGTCCTCAGTTGTTTTAGGGATTGCCGGTGACACCGCGTCTCCCCACCTGGCAAGGAATCTGCGTATAAAACTGTGGCAATTTACGGGTCCAATGGCGTCTAATTCTGGAAGACGATTGCAGTGAACACGGTCACCCTGAAAGCTGTGTATTAAATACTGGTGATCAGATGCCGTATAATGATCCAGTACCTGTGACTTCACCAGCACTCCATTGGCTTCAGGATTACAGAACAAAATATCGATCTTAGATCCACTCCCCCTAGTGCAGGTAGCCCCACCGGGCGACAGAATTGGGAAGAGGTCATTAGCCTCGCAGAGCTGTACTAACATCTTGCCTCTTGAACACCACCTATCGCTGCCCCGCAAGGGGGATCTGCTATTAAAATCGCCTAGCACGATGACCTTGTCCGACCTAGTTCTTCTAATTGCAGCCTCCAGTTCGGTCAGTTGTTCGTCCAAGCAATTGGACTCCAAGTTAGGGGAGTAATAACAGCTGAAGACCGTATAGTCATCTACCCTAATTGCTATGTACCCCGGCCCTTTGTCGAGGGCTCTCACGACCTTGAACTTCTTTTCGCCCCGCGGGGTAACCCAAATGCAGGCATCCATTCCACAATCTACGAACCAGCCATTTCCGGCCCTGTTTGGTTCTGAAATTGCAACGATGTCGATTTCCAGGTCTTCCGCTGACTTAAGTAGGAGCTCACGGGCAGCCCTGCACCTGTTCATATTAAATTGCAGTACGTTGATCATTTATTTATTACCAAGTACCTTCATCGCTTCTCTATACATGGGACATCGAATAGATGCCGCCACGTGTTTAGACTCCTCCTCCGAGAGTCCCTTCCTCACACATAGTCGGCACTTAGGCGTAGCCGTGCAATCTCTCATCTGGTGATCCTGGCCACCACACTTTCTGCACACTCCCTTGTCGCTCTTGAACTCGACGCACCTAACGGCTATATAGGTGCGGCACTTATAGCACTTATAGCACCGTACCACCCTGGGGATCTCGCGGACTGAGGCAATAGTCCACCCCAGCCTTATTTTTCCCTTTCTAATTAGGGTATTTAATCTCACCGTAGGTCCTTCAATAACCGCGACCTTATTCATCCTCTGGTCAACTCTTAAAACGCGGCATTTGATATCAACAGGTACCGCTGATGTTTCGCTTACTATCGCTGCGATAACTTCTTCCACCTCCACAGAAGGGTCAATCCCTCTTATTTCAATGTCCGCACGTGGTTGGAGTCTTGAGACCTGCACATCATCGCCCAGAGAGCCTTCAATTTTGTGTCGGAATCCTTCGACATCCGCAGTCTGGGAAAATTCCAAAAGAAGATTTCCTGCACGCGTCTGTCTCATAGCTTTCACCCCTTGCGCACCGGCACCCACTTTCTCCTTCATTCGCCTCAGGACATCAGCAAACGTCACCTTGTCAGCAAAGCGCACGGCAATAGCCTCTGACTTCGGTGGTCTTGTTTTCGACTTATTTGGTGCCATTATTACTATATCTACATTAGATATAATGTAATATAATGATCCCTTCCCACCGATCAATGTACATGTAATAACAGTATCGTTGTTACTATATCTACATTAGATATGTAATATACATTTAATAACAATATCATTATTACTGCATCTACATTAGATATAATGTAATATACTGATACCGTCCCACAGATCAATGTACAAATAATAACAGTATCGTTATTACTATATCTGCATTAGATATAATGTAATATACTGATACCTTCCCACAGATCAATTTACATATAATAACAGTATCGTTATTACTATATCTACATTAGCTATGTAATATACATTTAATAACAATATCATTATTAATATATCTACATCAGATGTAATGTAATATACTGATTTTTTCCCACAGACCAATGTACATTTAATAACAATATCATTATTACTATATCTACATTGGATACAATGTAATATACTGATACCTTTCCACAGATCAATGTACATATAATAGCAGTTTCATTATTACTATATCTACAATAGATATAATGTAATATACTGCTACCTTCCCACAGATCAATATACATATAATAACAGTATCGTTATTACTATATCTACATTAGATATGTAATATACATTTAATAACAATATCATTATTACTATATCTACATTAGATATAATGTAATATAATGATCCCTTCCCACCGATCAATGTACATATAATGGCAATATCCTTATTACTATATCTGCATTAGATCTGCTGCAATATACTGATTCCTTCCCACAGATCAATGTACATTGAATAACGGTATCATTTATACTATATCTACATTGGATATAATCTAATATACTGATGCCTTCCCACAGTTCAATGTAATTTTGGTAACAACATCATTATTACTATATCTACATTAGATATAATGTAAGATACTGATCCCTACCCACAGATCCATGTACATATAATAACAGTTTCGTTATTACTATATCTACAACAGATATAATGTAATACACTGATACCTTCCCACAGATCAATGTACATATAATAACAGTATCGTTACTACTATATCTGCATTTGATATGTACTATACATTTAATAACAATATCATTATTAATATATCTACATCAGATGTAATGTAATATACTGATTTATTCCCACAGACCAATGTACATTTAATAACAACATCATTATTACTATATCTACATTAGATATAATGTAATATAATTATCCCTTCCCACCGATCAATGTACACATAATGGCAGTATCGTTATTACTATATCTACATTTGATATGTAATATACATTTAATAACAATATCATTATTACTATATCTACATTAGATGAAATTTAATATACTGATTTAATCCCACAGACCAATGTACATTTAATAACAATATCATTATTACTATATCTACATTGGATACAATGTAATATAATGATCCCTTCCCACCGATCAATGTACATATAATAACAGTTTCGTTATTACTATATCTACATTAGATATAATGTAATATAATGATCCCTTCCCACCGATCAATGTACATATAATGGCAGTATCGTTATTACTATATCCCCATTTGATATGTAATATACATTTAATAACAATATCATTATTAATATATCTACATCAGATGTAATGTAATATACTGATTTATTCCCACAGACCAATGTACATTTAATAACAATATCATTATTATTATATCTACATTGGATACAATGTAATATACTGACACCTTCCCACAGATCAATGTAAATATAATAGCAGTTTCGTTATTACTATATCTACAATAGATATAATGTAATATACTGATACCTTCCCACAGATCAATGTACATATAATAGCAGTTTCGTTATTACTATATCTACAGTAGATATAATGTAATATACTGATACCTTCCCACAGATCAATGTACATATAATAACAGTTTCGTTATTACTATATCTACAATAGATATAATGTAATATGCTGATACCTTCCCACAGATCAATGTACATACAATAACAGTATCGTTATTACTATATCTACATTAGATATGTAATATACATCTAATAACAATATCATTATTACTATATCTACATCAGATGAAATAATATATACTGATTTAATCCCACAGACCAATGTACATTTAATAACAATATCATTATTACAATATCTACATTAGATATAATGTAATATAATGATCCCTTCCCACCGATCAATGTACAGATAATGGCAGTATCGTTATTACTATATCTCCATTTGATATGTAATATACATTTAATAACAATATCATTATTAATATATCTACATCAGATGCAATGTAATATACTGATTTATTCCCACAGAACAATGTACATTAATAACAATATCATTATTACTATATCTACATTGGATACAATGTAATATACTGATACCGTCCCACAGATCAATGTACATATAATAACAGTTTGGTTATTACTATATCTACAATAGATATAATGTAATATACTGATACCTTCCCACAGATCAATGTACATACAATAACAGTATCGTTATTACTATATCTACATTAGATATGTAATATACATTTAATAACAATATCATTAATACTATAGCTACATCAGATGAAATGTAATATACCGATTTAATCCCACACACCAATGTACATTTAATAACAATATCATTATTACTGTATCTACATTAGATATAATGTAATATAATGATCCCTTCCCACCGATCAATGTACATAGAATGGCAGTATCGTTATTACTATATCTCCATTTGATATGTAATATACATTTAATAACAATATCATTATTAATATATCTACATCAGATGTAATGTAATATACTGATTTATTCCCACAGACAAATGTTCATTTAATAACAATATCATTATTACCACATCTACATTGGATACAATGTAATATTCTGATACCTTCCCACAGACCAATGTACATTTAATAACAATATCATTATTATTATATCTACATTGGATATAATATAATATACTGATCCCTACCCACAGATCAATGTACATATAATAACAGTTTGGTTATTACTATATCTACAATAGATATAATGTAGTATACTGATCCCTACCCACAGATCAATGTACATATAATAATAGTTTCTTTATTGCTATATCTACAATAGATATAATGTAATATACTGACACTTTCCCACAGATCAATGTACATATAATAACAGTATCGTTATTACTATATCTATCTAAGATATGTAATATGCATTTAATAACAATATCATTATTACTATATCTACATCAGATGAAATGTAATACACTGATTTAATCCCACAGACCAATGTACATTTAATAACAATACCATTATTACTATGTCTACATCAGATGTAATTTAATATACTGATTTAATCCCACAGGTCAATGTACATATAATAACAGTTTCGTTATTACTATACCTACATTAGATATGTAATATACATTTAATAGCAATATCATTATTACTATATCTACATTAGATATAATGTAATATAATGATCCCTTCCGACCGATCGATGTACATATAGTGGCAGTATCGTTACTACTATATCTGCATTTGATATGTAATATACATTTAATAACAATATCATTATTAATATATCTACATCAGATGAAATTTAATATACTGATTTAATCCCACAGACCAATGTACATTTAATAACAATATCATTATTACTATATCTACATGGGATACAATGTAATATACTGATACCTTCCCACAGATCAATGTACATATAATAACAATACCATTATTACTATATCTACATCAGATGAAATTTAATATACTGATTTAATCCCACAGACCAATGTACATTTAATAACAATATCATTATTACTATATCTACATTAGATATAATGTAATATAATGATTTAATCCCACAGATCAATGTACATTTAAGAACAATATCATTATTACTATATCTACATTAGATATAATGTAATATAATGATCCCTTCCCACCGATCAATGTACATATAATGGCAGTATCGTTATTACTATATCTGCATTCGATCTGCTGCAGTATACTGATTCCTTCCCACAGATCAATGTACATTGAATAACGGTATCATTTATACTATATCTACATTGGATATAATGTAATATACTGATGCCTTCCCACAGATCAATGTAATTTTGGTAACAACATCATTATTACTATATCTACATTAGATATAATGTAATATACTGATTTATTCCCACAGACCAATGTACATTTAATAACAATATCATTATGACTATATCTACATTGGATACAATGTAATATACTGATACCTTCCCACAGATCAGTGTACATATAATAACAGTATCGTTATTACTATATCTACATTAGATATAATGTGATATACTAATACCTTCCCACAGATCAATTTACATATAATAACAGTATCGTTATTACTATATCTACATTAGATATGTAATATACATTTAATAACAATATCATTATTAATATATCTACATCAGATGAAATTTAATATACTGATTTATTCCCACAGACCAATGTACATTCAATAACAATATCATTATTACTATATCTACATTAGATATAATGTAATATAATGATCTCTTCCCACCGATCAATGTACATATAATGGCAGTATCGTTATTACTATATCTCCATTTGATATGTAATATACATTTAATAACAATACCATTATTACTATATCTACATCAGATGTGATTTAATATACTGATTTAATCCCACAGATCAATGTACATTTAATAACAATATCATTATTACTATATCTACATTAGATATAATGTAATATAATGATCCCTTCCCACCGATCAATGTACATATAATGGCAGTATCGTTATTACTATATCTACATTAGATATGTAATATGCATTTAATAACAATATCATTATTACTATATCTACATCAGATGTAATTTAATATACTGATTTAATCCCGCAGATCAATGTACATATAATAACAGTTTCGTTATTACTATACCTACATTAGATATAATGTAATATACTGATACCTTCCCACATATCAATGTACATATAATAGCAGTTTCGTTATTACTATATCTACAATAGATTTAATGTAATATACTGATACCTTCCCACAGATCAATATACATATAATAACAGTATCGTTATTACTATATCTACATTAGAAATGTAATATACATTTGATAACAATATCATTATTACTATATCTACATCAGATGAAATGTAATATACTGATTTAATCCCACAGACCAATGTACATTTAATAACAATATCATTATTACTATATCTACATTAGATATAATGTAATATAATGATCCCTTCCCACAGATCAATGTACATATAATAACAGTATCGTTATTACTATATCTGCATTAGATATGTAATATACATTTAATAACAATATCATTATTGCTATATCTGCATCAGATGAAATTTAATATACTGATTTAATCCCACAGACCAATGTACATTTAATAACAATATCATTATTACTATATCTACATTCGATATAATGTAATAGAATGATCCCTTCCCACCGATCAATGTACATATAATGGCAGTATCGTTATTACTATATCTACAATAGATATAATGTAATATACTGATACCTTCCCACAGATCAATATACATAGAATAACAGTATCGTTATTACCATATCTACATTAGATATGATATATACATTTAATAACAATATCATTATTACTATATCTACATCAGATGAAATTTAATATACTGATTTAATCCCACAGACCAATGTACATTTAATAATAATATCATTATTACTATATCTACATCAGAGGTAATTTAATATACTGATTTAATCCCACAGACCAATGTACATTTGATAACAATATCATTATTACTATACCTACATTAGATATAATGTAATATAATGATCCCTTCCCACCGATGAATGTACATATAATGGCAGTATCGTTATTACTATATTTCCATTCGATATGTAATATACATTTAATAACAATATCATTATTACTACACCTACATCAGATGTAATGTAATATACTGATACCTTCCCACAGATCAATGTACATATAATAACAGTATCGTTATTACTATATCTACATTAGATATGTAATATACATTTAATAACAATATCATTATTACTATATCTACATCAGATGAAATGTAATATACTGATTTAATCCCACAGACCAATGTACATTTAATAACAATATCATTATTACTACATCTACATTAGATATAATGTAATATAATGATCCCCTCCCACAGATCAATGTACATATAATAACAGTATCGTTATTACTATATCTACATTAGATATGTAATATACATTTAATAACAATATCATTATTGCTATATCTGCATCAGATGTAATTTAATACACTGATTTAATCCCTCAGATCAATGTACATATAATGACAGTTTCATTATTACTATATCTACATTAGATATAATGTTATATACTGATACCTTCCCACAGATCAATGTACATATAATAACAGTATCGTAAT
>NW_025791197.1:0-64161 GCF_907164935.1 Osmia bicornis bicornis | reverse complement strand
ATGTAATATACTGATCCCTTCCCACAGATCAATATACATATAATAACAGCTTCGTTATTACCATATCTACATTAGGTATGTAATATACATTTAATAACAATATCATTATTACTATATCTAAATCAGATGAAATTTAATATACTGATTTAATCCCACAGACCAATGTACATTTAATAACAATACCATTATTACTATATCTACATCAGATGTAATGTAATATACTGATTTATTCCCAGAGAACAATGTACATTTAATAACAATATCATTATTACTGTATCTTGATTAGATATAATGTAATATACTGATCACTTCCCACAGATCAATGCACAGATTGCAACATTATCGTCATTACTATATTTACATTAGAAATGTAATAAACACTTAATAACAGTATCGTTATTACTATATCTACATTAGATATAATGTAATATACTGATACCTTCCCACAGACTAATGTACATATAATATCAGTATTGTTATTACTATATCTACATTAGATATGTAATATACATTTAATAACAATATCATTATTACTATATCTACATCAGATGAAATTTAATATACTGATTTATTCCCACAGACCAATGTACATTTAATAACAATATCATTATTACTATATCTTCTTTAGATATAATGTAATATACTGATCACTTCCCACAGATCAATGCACAGATTGTAACATTATCGTCATTACTATATCTGCATTAGATATGTAATAAACACTTAATAACAGTATCGTTATTACTATATCTACATTAGATCTACTGCAATATACTGATTCCTTCCCACAGATCAATGTACACATAATAACAGTTTCGTTATTACTATATCTACATTAGATATAATGTAATATAATGATCCCTTCCCACCGATCAATGTACATATAACGGCAGTATCGTTATTACTATATCTACGTTAGATATGTTATATACATTTAATAACAATATCATTATTACTATTTCTACATCAGATGTAATGTAGTATACTGATTTATTCCCACAGACCAATGTACATTTAATAACAATACCGTTATTACTATATCTACATCAGATGTAATGTAATATACTGATTTAATCCCACAGACCAATGTACATTTAATAACAATATCATTATTACTATATCTTCATTAGATATAATGTAATATACTGATCACTTCCCACAGATCAATGCACAGATTGTAACATTATCGTCATTACTATATCTACATTAGATATGTAATAAACACTTAATAACAGTATCGTTATTACTATATCTACATTAGATCTACTGCAATATACTGATTCCTTCCCACAGATCAATGTACATTGAATAACCGTATCATTTATACTATACCTACATTAGATATAATATAATATACTTATCCCTTCCCACAGATCAATGTAGATATAATAACAGTTTCGTTATTACTATATCTACATTAGATATAATGTAATATACTGATACCTTCCCACAGATCAATGTACATATAATAACAATTTCGTTGTTACTATATCTACAATAGATATAATGTAATATACTGATTCCTTCCCACAGATCAATATACATATAATTACAGTATCGTTATTACTATATCTATATTAGATATAATGTAATATACTGATACCTTCCCACAGACCAATGTACATATAATAACAGTATCGTTATTACTATATCTACATTAGATATAATGTAATATACTGATACCTTCCCACAGATCAATTTACATATAATAACAGTATCGTTATTACTATATCGACATTAGACATGTAATATACATTTAATAACAATATCATTATTACTATATCTGCATTAGATATAATGTAATATAATGATCCCTTCCCACCGATCAATGTACATATAATGGCAGTATCGTTATTACTATATCTACATTTGATATATAATATACATTTAATAACAATATCACTATTACTATATCTACATTAGATATAATGTAATATACTGATACCTTCCCACAGATCAATTTACATATAATAACAGTATCGTTATTACTATATCGACATTAGACATGTAATATACATTTAATATCAATATCATTATTACTACATCTACGTGAGATGAAATTTAATATACTGATTTAATCCCACAGACCAATGTACATTTAATAACAATATCATTATTAATATATCTACATCAGATGAAATTCAACATACTGATTTAATCCCACAGACCAATGTACATTCAATAACAATATCATTATTACTATATCTACATTAGATATAATGTAATATAATGATCCCTTCCCACCGATCAATGTACATATAATGGCAGTATCGTTATTACTATATCTACATTAGATATGTAATATACATTTAATAACAATATCATTATTACTATATCTGCATTAGATATAATGTAATATAATGATCCCTTCCCACCGATCAATGTACATATAATGGCAGTATCGTTATTACTATATCTACATTTGATATATAATATACATTTAATAACAATATCATTATTACTATATCTACATTAGATATAATGTAATATACTGATACCTTCCCACAGATCAATTCACAGATTGTAACATTATCGTCATTACTATATCTACATTAGAAATGTAATAAACACTTAATAACAGCATCGTTATTACTATATCTACATTAGATATGTAATATACATTTAATAACAATATCATTTTGAATATATCTACATCAGATGTAATGTAATATACTGATTTATTCCCACAGACCAATGTACATTTAATAACAATATCATTATTACTGTATCTACATTAGATATAATGTAATATAATGATCCCTTCCCACAGATCAATGCACAGATTGTAACATTATCGTCATTACTATATCTACATTAGATATGTAATAAACACTTAATAACAGTATCGTTATTACTATATCTACATTAGATCTACTGCAATATACTGATTCCTTCCCACAGATCAATGTACATATAATAACAGTTTCGTTATTACTATATCTACATTAGATATAATGTAATATAATGATCCCTTCCCACCGATCAATGTACATATAACGGCAGTATCGTTATTACTATATCTACGTTAGATATGTTATATACATTTAATAACAATATCATTATTACTATATCTACATCAGATGTAATGTAGTATACTCATTTATTCCCACAGACCAATGTACATTTAATAACAATACCGTTATTACTATATCTACATCAAATGTAATGTAATATACTGATTTAATCCCACAGACCAATGTACATTTAATAACAATATCATTATTACTATATGTACTCTAGATATGTAATAAACATTTAATAACAATGTCATTATTACTATATCTACATCAGATGTAATGTAATATACTGATTTATTCACACAGATCAATGTACATATAATAACAGTTTCGTTATTACTATATCTACATTAGATATGTAATATACATTTAATAACAATATCATTATTAATATATCCACATCAGATGTAATGTAATATACTGATTTATTCCTACAGACCAATGTACATTTAATAACAATATCATTATTACTATATCTACATGGGATACAATGTAATATACTGATACCTTCCCACAGATCAATGTACATATAATAACAATTTCGTTGTTACTATATCTACAATAGATATAATGTAATATACTGATTCCTTCCCACAGATCAATATACATATAATTACAGTATCGTTATTACTATATCTACATTAGATATAATGTAATATACTGATACCTTCCCACAGACCAATGTACATATAATAACAGTATCGTCATTACTATATCTACATTAGATATAATGTAATATACTGATACCTTCCCACAGATCAATTTACATATAATAACAGTATCGTTATTACTATATCGACATTAGATATGTAATATACATTTAATAACAATATCATTATTACTACATCTACGTGAGATGAAATTTAATATACTGATTTAATCCCACAGACCAATGTACATTTAATAACAATATCATTATTAATATATCTACATCAGATGAAATTCAACATACTGATTTAATCCCACAGACCAATGTACATTCAATAACAATATCATTATTACTATATCTACATTAGATATAATGTAATATAATGATCCCTTCTCACCGATCAATGTACATATAATGGCAGTATCGTTATTACTATATCTACATTAGATATGTAATATACATTTACTAACAATATCATTATTACTATATCTACATTAGATATAATGTAATATAATGATCCCTTCCCACCGATCAATGTACATATAATGGCAGTATCGTTATTACTATATCTACATTTGATATATAATATACATTTAATAACAATATCATTATTACTATATCTACATTAGATATAATGTAATATACTGACACCTTCCCACAGATCAATTCACAGATTGTAACATTATCGTCATTACTATATCTACATTAGAAATGTAATAAACACTTAATAACAGCATCGTTATTACTATATCTACATTAGATATGTAATATACATTTAATAACAATATCATTTTGAATATATCTACATCAGATGTAATGTAATATACTGATTTATTCCCACAGACCAATGTACATTTAATAACAATATCATTATTACTGTATCTACATTAGATATAATGTAATATACTGACACCTTCCCACAGATCAATTCACAGATTGTAACATTATCGTCATTCCTATATCTACATTAGATATGTAATAAACACTTAATAACAGCATCGTTGTTACTATATCTACATTAGATCTACTGCAATATACTGATTCCTTCCCACAGATAAATGTACATTGAATAACAGTATCATTTATACTATATCTACATTGGATATAATGTAATACACTGATGCCTTCCCACAGATCAATGAAATTTTGGTAACAATATCATTATTACTATATCTACATTAGATATAATGAAATATACTGGTCCCTTCTCACAGATCAATATACATATAATAACAGCTTCGTTATTACCATATCTACATTAGGTATGTAATATACATTTAATAACAATATCATTATTACTATATCTAAATCAGATGAAATTTAATATACTGATTTAATCCCACAGACCAATGTACATTTAATAACAATACCATTATTACTATATCTACATCAGATGTAATGTAATATACTGATTTATTCCCAGAGAACAATGTACATTTAATAACAATATCATTATTACTGTATCTTGATTAGATATAATGTAATATACTGATCACTTCCCACAGATCAATGCACAGATTGCAACATTATCGTCATTACTATATTTACATTAGAAATGTAATAAACACTTAATAACAGTATCGTTATTACTATATCTACATTAGATATAATGTAATATACTGATACCTTCCCACAGACTAATGTACATATAATATCAGTATTGTTATTACTATATCTACATTAGATATGTAATATACATTTAATAACAATATCATTATTACTATATCTACATCAGATGAAATTTAATATACTGATTTATTCCCACAGACCAATGTACATTTAATAACAATATCATTATTACTATATCTTCTTTAGATATAATGTAATATACTGATCACTTCCCACAGATCAATGCACAGATTGTAACATTATCGTCATTACTATATCTGCATTAGATATGTAATAAACACTTAATAACAGTATCGTTATTACTATATCTACATTAGATCTACTGCAATATACTGATTCCTTCCCACAGATCAATGTACACATAATAACAGTTTCGTTATTACTATATCTACATTAGATATAATGTAATATAATGATCCCTTCCCACCGATCAATGTACATATAACGGCAGTATCGTTATTACTATATCTACGTTAGATATGTTATATACATTTAATAACAATATCATTATTACTATTTCTACATCAGATGTAATGTAGTATACTGATTTATTCCCACAGACCAATGTACATTTAATAACAATACCGTTATTACTATATCTACATCAGATGTAATGTAATATACTGATTTAATCCCACAGACCAATGTACATTTAATAACAATATCATTATTACTATATCTTCATTAGATATAATGTAATATACTGATCACTTCCCACAGATCAATGCACAGATTGTAACATTATCGTCATTACTATATCTACATTAGATATGTAATAAACACTTAATAACAGTATCGTTATTACTATATCTACATTAGATCTACTGCAATATACTGATTCCTTCCCACAGATCAATGTACATTGAATAACCGTATCATTTATACTATACCTACATTAGATATAATATAATATACTTATCCCTTCCCACAGATCAATGTAGATATAATAACAGTTTCGTTATTACTATATCTACATTAGATATAATGTAATATACTGACACCTTCCCACAGATCAATGTACATATAATAACAATTTCGTTGTTACTATATCTACAATAGATATAATGTAATATACTGATTCCTTCCCACAGATCAATATACATATAATAACAGTATCGTTATTACTATATCTATATTAGATATAATGTAATATACTGATACCTTCCCACAGACCAATGTACATATAATAACAGTATCGTTATTACTATATCTATATTAGATATAATGTAATATACTGATACCTTCCCACAGATCAATTTACATATAATAACAGTATCGTTATTACTATATCGACATTAGACATGTAATATACATTTACTAACAATATCATTATTACTATATCTGCATTAGATATAATGTAATATACTGATTTAATCCCACAGACCAATGTACATTTAATAACAATATCATTATTAATATATCTACATCAGATGAAATTCAACATACTGATTTAATCCCACAGACCAATGTACATTCAATAACAATATCATTATTACTATATCTACATTAGATATAATGTAATATAATGATCCCTTCTCACCGATCAATGTACATATAATGGCAGTATCGTTATTACTATATCTACATTAGATATGTAATATACATTTACTAACAATATCATTATTACTATATCTGCATTAGATATAATGTAATATAATGATCCCTTCCCACCGATCAATGTACATATAAAGGCAGTATCGTTATTACTATATCTACATTTGATATATAATATACATTTAATAACAATATCATTATTACTATATCTACATTAGATATAATGTAATATACTGACACCTTCCCACAGATCAATTCACAGATTGTAACATTATCGTCATTACTATATCTACATTAGAAATGTAATAAACACTTAATAACAGCATCGTTATTACTATATCTACATTAGATATGTAATATACATTTAATAACAATATCATTTTGAATATATCTACATCAGATGTAATGTAATATACTGATTTATTCCCACAGACCAATGTACATTTAATAACAATATCATTATTACTGTATCTACATTAGATATAATGTAATATAATGATCCCTTCCCACAGATCAATGCACAGATTGTAACATTATCGTCATTACTATATCTACATTAGATATGTAATAAACACTTAATAACAGTATCGTTATTACTATATCTACATTAGATCTACTGCAATATACTGATTCCTTCCCACAGATCAATGTACATATAATAACAGTTTCGTTATTACTATATCTACATTAGATATAATGTAATATAATGATCCCTTCCCACCGATCGATGTACATATAATGGCAGTATCGTTATTACTATATCTACGTTATATATGTAATATACATTTAATAACAATATCATTATTACTATATCTACATCAGATGTATTGTAGTATACTGATTTATTCCCACAGACCAATGTACATTTAATAACAATGTCATTATTACTATATCTACATTAGATATGTAATATACATTTAATAACAATATCATTATTACTATATCTACATCAGATGAAATGTAATACACTGATTTAATCCCACAGACCAATGTACATTTAACAACAATACCATTATTACTATATCTACATCAGATGTAATTTAATATACTGATTTAATCCCACAGATCAATGTACATATAATAACAGTTTCGTTATTACTATATCTACATTAGATATAATGTAATATAATGATCCCTTCCCACCGATCAATGTACATATAACGGCAGTATCGTTATTACTATATCTACGTTAGATATGTTATATACATTTAATAACAATATCATTATTACTATATCTACATCAGATGTAATGTAGTATACTGATTTATTCCCACAGACCAATGTACATTTAATAACAATACCGTTATTACTATATCTACATCAGATGTAATGTAATATACTGATTTAATCCCACAGACCAATGTACATTTAACAACAATATCATTATTACTATATGTACTCTAGATATGCAATAAACATTTAATAACAATGTCATTATTAATATATCTACATCAGATGTAATGTAATATACTGATTTATTCACACAGATCAATGTACATATAATAACAGTTTCGTTATTACTATATCTACATTAGATATGTAATATACATTTAATAACAATATCATTATAACTATATCTACATCAAATGTAATTTAATATACTGATTTAATCCCACAGATCAATGTACATATAATAACCGTTTCGTTATTACTATATCTACAATAGATATAATGTAATATACTGATACCTTCCCACAGATGAATGTACATATAATAACAGTTTCGTTATTACTATATCTACAATAGATATAATGTAATATACTGACACTTTCCCACAGATCAATGTACATATAATAACAGTATCGTTATTACTATATCTACATTAGATATGTAATATGCATTTAATAACAATATCATTATTACTATATCTACATCAGATGAAATGTAATACACTGATTTAATCCCACAGACCAATGTACATTTAATAACAGTACCATTATTACTATGTCTACATCAGATGTAATTTAATATACTGATTTAATCCCACAGATCAATGTACATATAATAACAGTTTCGTTATTACTATACCTACATTAGATATAATGTAATATACTGATACCTTCCCACAGATCAATGTACATATAATGACAGTATCGTTATTACTATATCTACATTAGATATGTAATATGCATTTAATAACAATATCATTATTACTATATCTACATCAGATGAAATATAATATCCTGATTTATTCCCACAGACCAATGTACATTTAATAACAATATCATTATTACTATATCTACATTGGATACAATGTAATATACTGATACCTTCCCACAGATCAATGTACATATAATGACAGTATCGTTATTACTATATCTACATTAGATATGTACTATACATTTCATAACAGTATCATTATCACTATATCTACATCAGATGAAATTTAATATACTGATTTAATCCCACAGGCCAATGTACATTTAATAACAATACCATTATTACTATATCTACATCAGATGTAATTTAATATACTGATTTAATCTCACAGAGCAATGTACATATAATAACAGTTTCGTTATTACTATATCTAAGTAGTTGTTCTATGCGGATTCTAAATCACTGGCGTCAGCATTTTTTGTAATTTGACACCACACCGTCAGCAGAAATATGATACCCCTCCCCCCCTCTCGCTCCCCCGCCCCATAACCACCGCCCTCAGCAGAAATAACTAACCACCCCCTCAGCAGAAATACCCACCCTATAACCACCCCCTCCGCAGAAATACCCACCCTATGACAACCCCCGCCCAATAACCACCCCCTCAGCAGAAATACACACCCTATGACAACCCCCGCCCTTTAACCACCCCCTCAGTTGAATTACCCACCCTATGACAACCCCCACCCCATAGCTATCCCCACAGGAGAAATATCCCCCCCCCCCCCGACCTTGAACTGAAAGTTGACACCATCAGCAAAAATATGATACCCCCCTCCCCCATGACTTTGAACTATTTTTGTCTTATCGGAAGACGACACAAGGCCCCAGCCACTTTTCTACGTCTTGAAAATGGGATTTTTTGTTGGCGCAGCAAATCTGACGCTGCAATTCGCGACTATAGAAGGTAGAGGTTTTGCTCATGACCTTGAACGAATTTTTCTACGTCTTGGAAATGCGGTTTTTTGTTGACGCTGCTGAGTGAACAGCAATTAAACACTTTCGTCAATGACAGCCCCACTTTAATAAAATGGGAGAAAATTTTGCAATGTGTGTCATATGTAGTTTGACAATTAGAAGTGCAAGGCTACTTAACGTGTTTGTGGAATAGAGAAATGGAGGCCATGTTACTGCAAGAACTCGAACGCATCACCGAATTATTGGCGCAGCGGGCGATAAACATCAATACTGAAGATGAGCGTTGTGATTGCTTGATGCAATGTGACCAGTGCATCGAATTGATAGACGAACGACTACAAATGGGAGACGATTTATCAGTCGAAGGATGGCGAGATATAGAAGCATACAAAGAAAGAATCGACGCCTTGCGTAGGATATTGTATCGTGACAATGATCATCCTAGTGGTCAAAAGGCAATATTACTAAACGAACTTGCTTGTATAGAACAACTTTTGACACAACGTATTGCAGTCATAAGTAGTAACGACGACCGAAACGCATGTCTGGTGCAATGCAATCAATGCATTGATTTAATGATAGAGCGATTGCAACTCGAAAAGGACTTATCAACTGGTTTGAAAAATAGTTTAACAGCCAGGATAGCGAGATTTAAATCGTTAAGAGCAGAGTTACACGGATCTGTAAAAATAGGCGAAGGTCAAAGGAGAACAGATGCTGAATCACGTGCATCATCATCTCTTATCTGGGAGAATGTAGAATCAGCTTTCCATAATCGGATAACTACAGGAATTATAATCAACACCGAGCATATTGAACCACGAAACTTTTTGGAAGATGCTAGAAAAATAGTATTCTAACGTCTAGCGGAAGTTTTCCTAAATCATTCATGCATAAAAGTGAATACGGTGTTGTATGGGGAGTTTACCGCTAATAATAAAACTGATGTGAAAAGTTTCAGTGTAAGAAATAAACAATTATTTTCTACATCAAACTTGAACGATTGGTATGACAAATACGTTGTGAACTCAACTTTAACACTGACGGAAGAATTTCAGGAACGGGACAGTGGTTGGGCAATATCGAAAATTCTGCATTTGATGTTAAATATCAATAAATGCAATCCGATGGATGCTGGTTGTTACACAGACATACCAAAAACAATCAAGGACAAAAGAGCGGTAGTAAATGTGACAGTTGACGATGATACGTGTTTTGTCAGATCGATAGTTGCAGCATTATATCCCGTCCATGTGAATGCAAATCGACCATCATCGTATCCCAACTATGACACCGTTTTAAATTTGGAGGGCATCGCATTTCCAATAACCCTTAATCAAATACCAAAATTTGAGCGCCAAAACGATGTTTCGATAAACGTTTATTTTTGGGACTTGAATGTGAAAAGGTGTGCTCCGCTCCAACTCACCACCAACAGAAGATTTCGTCACGTTAACCTGCTGATGCTTGAAACGCCCAACCGTAATGTGCGTCACTTTGCATGGATTAAAAATCTTTCCCGGCTTGTTTCAAACCAGCTGAGTGCACATAAGAGTAAAACTTATATTTGTGACAGGTTTGTATCATGCCATTACGATCTATTTTAGTGTATGCGTTTGTTCTTTTTGTAGTAATGCAGTTACTTTGTTTATATGCAGATGCCTTCACTACTTTTATGCGGAAGAAAAGTTATTGAAACATACGAAGGACTGCATGAAGATGAACGATTGCGCAATCATTCTACCATCGAGTGAAGATAAAATAATAAAGTTTGATAATTTTTGTCACCGAGAACGTCATCCATTCATCGTGTACGCCGATTTCGAATGCATGCTTAAGAAGGTTAACAGCAATCAAGGACACTGCAATGCATACCAGCAACACGAAGCATACAGTGTGGGATATTATTTTCACTGTTCATACAACGCATCGGTGTGCGAGTATCGCGCGTATCGGGGTCCTGACTGTGCTGAATGGTTCGTGAATGAACTTGAGAGCCTTGTAAGAAAAATTGCACCATTATTTAATACGAATGTGCCCATGACAAATTTGACGGGTGATGAAAGAGAAGATTATATGAATGCAACGCATTGTTATATTTGCGAAAAACCGTTCGACATCGACGAAACAAAAGTTCGAGATCATTGCCATTTCACTGGTCGTTACCGAGGACCTGCTCACCAGGGGTGTAATTTAAATTATAAAAATAAACGTTTTATACCAATAGTGTTTCATAACTTATCGGGATACGATGCCCATTTTGTAATAAAAGAATTGGTAACGATTATCGAAGGCTCGACATCAGTCTTGCCAATTACAAAAGAAAAATATATTTCATTTTCAACGAATCTAAAACGTTACAAAATTTCGCTTCGATTTATAGATTCATTCAAATTTTTAAATTCAAGTTTAGATAAATTGAGTTCATATCTAGGGAAAGACGATATGACGATTTTACGGTCACAATTTAATTTTTTGAACGAGATAAGATTCGATTTGCTTACACGAAAAGGCATCTTTCCATACGATTATGTTACCGACTACATGAAACTGAGCGAGACGACATTGCCGACATGTGACAAATTTTATAATCAACTAAGCGACTGTGCCGTTTCACAGCAGGATTATGACCACGCAATAAAAGTCTGGCACAGTTTTAATATAAAAACACTTGGCGAATACAGCGATTTATATCTAAAAACAGATGTTTTGTTATTGGCCGACATTTTTGAAAATTTTCGTGGCAGCTGTTTGAGAAGTTACAAATTGGATCCTGCATATTTCTATACTTTACCCGGTTTTACGTGGGATGCAATGCTGAAGCACAAGCGTATCGAATTAGAATTATTGACGGATATCGATATGCTACTTTTCATAGAGCGCGGCATACGTGGTGGTTTAAGTCAATGTTCTAATCGATACGCAAAGGCCAATAATAAATACATGGATTCATACAATTCCGAAGAACCATCGCGATATTTAGTTTATTTCGACGTTAATAATTTGTATGGATGGGCAATGTCGCAGTATCTACCTTACGGCGAGTTTAAGTGGTTAGACGATAATGAAATTAAAACTTTTAACATTCATGCGATATCCGAAAATTCGGACATTGGATATATTTTGGAAGTCGATTTGAAATACCCGCTAGAATTACACGATAAGCATGCAGATTTACCTTTTTGTCCAATACGCGAGAAGCCTCCTAATGCCAAACATGAGAAACTACTCGCTACAGTTCAGGATAAGCAACGTTACATCATCCATTACCGCAATCTTCAACAATGCTTAAATCATGGTTTAAAAGTTTCTGTAATTCATCGCGTTTTAGAATTTAAACAATCTCCATGGCTTTGCGAATACATTCATTTAAACACGCAACTTAGAACTGCGGCTAAAAATGATTTTGAAAAGAATTTATTTAAATTAATGAATAATGCAGTCTTTGGCAAAACTATGGAGAACGTTAGAAATCATGTAGACGTTAAATTAGTTACAAAATGGGATGGTAGATACGGGGCCGAGGCCCTGATATCAAAACCAAATTTTCATAGCAGATCAATATTTTCGGAATATTTGGTCGCAATAGAGATGCGAAAGTTGGAAATTAAATTTGCAAAACCCAGTTATGTTGGTATGTGTATTCTGGATATATCAAAAACATGTTTGTACGAATTCCATCATGATTATATTTGGCCGAAATTTAAACATCTTTGTAAAATATTATACACAGACACAGACAGTCTTATATACGAACTGGAATGTGATGACATATACGATGTAATGAAACGCGATATACATCGGTTTGACACGAGCGACTATACCGAGGACAATGTTTACAGTATGCCACGAGTAAATAAAAAAGTACCGGGATTAATGAAGGATGAAAATAATGGGTGTATAATGACTGAGTTTGTCGGACTTCGGTCGAAAATGTATGCTTTGCGCGTAGAGGGCAAACGGGACACGAAAAAAGTGAAGGGTGTCAAAAGTAACGTAGTTAGGAAAACTATTTCCTTCGATGATTATATACGTTGCTTGTATGAACGTTTAGAAGTGCATCGTGAACAGAGATGTATTCGTTCAAAATTGCACAATGTATATTCTATATGTGAAGAAAAGAAGGTGCTTAGTCCTTACGATGATAAACGATTCATAATTCCACAATCCACAAGAACATTGCCTTGGGGGCATTATAAAATAAATAATTATTCCTAAAAACATAATTTATTCTTTGCTCCACGAGTAAAATATTAATTTCCAAGTATCTTTATAAGCCTGTAGGGTTTCGAGTTCATGCAAACCTTGCAACTTCATGAGAGAGAGAAAGAGACTGGAGTTTTTACTTATCTCAGGTCTTAGAGTTTGGAGGGAGATGTTTTCACAGTGCTTTATAAACCCAAGCGTGTTCGTTTTCTTCATTATTTTCTGTTCAACGATGACGGTCCCAAGGTTGGAATCCTTAGCATTCTTGGCGATTGTCAAACATTATCGTAAGTAATCTTCAACAATTACCCAAATTTTATTTATTTTTAACTAATTGTTTTCGTCTTAACAGCCATAGTAATGCCAGTCTTCGAAATTGCGCCGGCGGACGATGACGCGCGACTACCCGCAAAGTGCCGCGAGCGGCAGGAGTGGCGGCGCGAGTATGAAGCGCGGTGGGCGGCTACTTGGACGGAGGTCGATCTGTTCGACCTCCGATATTTGTTCGGAGAAGAAATCGATGTAAGTTGCCTGTCCGATTTTATTTTGATTTATTAGATTTTTACTGCGTATTAATGTATATTTTATCTGTTATAGCCGGACTGGTGGTAGCCGCCTACATTTATATTTTTTTTTGTTTTTACTTATTATATTATATATATTATTTAACGTAAAATATAAATATCTATAACCGTTATTAGTGTAATTGATTCTGTACCACACCCTTCCCCATACTCCATTAATGTAATATGAAAATAAAAAAGTATATAATCGTTATTAATGTAATTTATCTTGCCCAACCCTTCCCAATAATCATACTTCATATCCTTATATTTATCTGTGTGTCTGTATGTGACTGAACTCCTCCTAAACGGCTGAACCGATTTTGATGAAATTTTTTTGTGTGTTCAAGTTGACTCGAGAATGGTTTAGATTCACAATTCGGTCCACTACATAATGTGTTTCTAATTAATTTTTTATAATTTGTTTTTGATCTTGGAATGTTTTCCATGCGTGGGGAAGGGCGTGGCAAAAAAAATACTTTGATTTCATCTTTACTATATATTTTATTAAAGGAAGTATAGGAAAGGGTGCGACAAAAAATAAACTACATTAATGCCATTATATTAATTAATAATATAATATTAAAAGAGTAGAGATAGTAATAACGATAATGTCATTAAGTGTTTATTACGTATCTAATGTAGATATAGTAATGACGATAATGTTACAATCTGTGCATTGATCTGTGGGAAGTGATCAGTATATTGCATTATATCTAATGAAGATATAGTAATAATGATATTGTTCTTATATGTACATTGGTCTGTGGGATTAAATCAGTATATAACATTACATCTGATGTAGATATAGTAATAATGATATTGTTATTCAGTGTACATTGGTCTGTGGGATTAAATCTGTATATTAAATTTCATCTGATGTAGATATAGTAATAATGATATTGTTATTAAATGTACATTGGTCTGTGGGATTAAATCAGTATATTAAATTACATCTGATGTAGATATAGTAATAATGGTATTGTTATTAAATGTACATTGATCTGTGGGATTAAATCAGTATATTACATTACATCTGATGTAGATATAGTAATAATGATATTGTTATTAAATGTATATTACATATCTAATGTAGATATAGTAATAACGATACTGCCATTATATGTACATTGATAGGTGGGAAGGGATCATTATATAACATTATATCTAATGTACATATAGTAATAATGATATTGTTATTAAATGTATATTACATATCTAATGTAGATATAGTAATAACAATACTGTTATTATATGTACATTGATCTGTGGGAAGGTATCAGTATATTACATTATATCCAATGTAGATATAGTAATAACGAAACTGTTATTATATGTACATTGATCTGTGGGAAGGGATAAGCATATTACATTATATCTAATGCAGATATAGTAATAATGATATTGTTACCAAAATTACATTGTTCTGTGGGAAGGGATCTGTATATTACATTATATCCAATGTAGATATAGTATAAATGATCCTGTTATTCAATCTACATTGATCTGTGGGAAGGAATCAGTATATTGCAGTAGATCTAATGTAGATATAGTAGTAACGACACTGTTATTAAGTGTTTATTACGTATCTAATGTAGATATAGTAATGACAATAATGATACAATCTGTGCATTGATCTGTGGGCACTGATCAGTATATTACATTATATCTAATGAAGATATAGAAATAATGACATTGTTATTAAATGTACATTGGTCTGTGGGAATAAATCAGTATACTACATTACATCTGATGTAGATATGGTAATAATGATATTGTTATTAAATGTATATTACATATCTAACGTAGATATAGTAATAACGATACTGCCATTATATGTACATCGATCTGTGGGAAGGGATCAGTATATTACATTATATCTATTGTAGATATAGTATAAATGATACTGTTATTCAATGTCCATTGATCTGTGAGAAGGAATCGGTATATTGCAGTAGATCTAATGTAGATATAGTAATAACGATACTGTTATTAAGTGTTTATTACATATCTAATGTGGATATAGTAATCACGATAATGTTACAATCTGTGCATTGATCTGTGGGAAGTGATCAGTACATTACATTATATCTAAAGAAGATATAGTGATATAATGATATTGTTATTAAATGTACATTGGTCTGTGGGATTAAATCAGTATATTAAATTACATCTGATGTAGATATAGTAATAATGGTATTGTTATTAAATGTGCATTGGTCTGTGAGATTAAATCAGTATATTACATTTCATCTGATGTAGATATAGTAATAACGATACTGTTATTATATGTACATTGATCTGTGGTAAGGTATCAGTATATTGCCGTAGATCTAATGTAGATACAGTAGTAACGACACTGTTATTAAGGGTTTATTACGTATCTAATGTAGATATAGTAATGACAATAATGATACAAACTGTGCATTGATCTGTGGGAAGTGATCAGTATATTACATTATATCTCTTGAAGATATAGTAATAATGACATTGTTATTAAATGTACATTGGTCTGTGGGATTAAATCAGTATATTACATTATATCTCTTGAAGATATAGTAATAATGACATTGTTATTGTATGTACATTGGTCTGTGGGAAGGTATCAGAATATTACATTGTATCTATTGTAGATATAGTAACAACCAAACTGTTATTATATGTACATTGATCTGTGGGTAGGGATCAGTATATTACATCATATCAAATGTAGATATAGTAATAATGATATTGTTACCAAAATTACAATGATCATTGGGAAGGCATCAGTATATTACATTATATCCAATGTAGATATAGTATAAATAATACTGTTATTCAATGTACATTGATCTGTGGGAAGGAATCAGTATATTGCTGGAGATCTAATGCAGATATAGTAATAACGATACTGCCATTATATGTACATTGATCGGTGGGAAGGGATCATTATATTACATTGTATCCAATGTAGATATAGTAATAATGATATTGTTATTAAATGTACATTGGTCTGTGGGATTAAATCAGTATTTTAAATTTCATCTAATGTAGATATAGTAATAATGATATTGTTATTAAATGTATATTACATATGTAATGTAGATAAAGTAATAACGATACTGTTATTATATGGATATTGATCTGTGGGAAGGTAACAGTATATTACATTATATCTATTGTAGATATAGTAATAACGAAACTGTTATTATATGTACATTGATCTGTAGGTAGGGATCAGTATATTACATTATATCCAATGTAGATATAGTATAAATGATACTGTTATTCAATGTACATTGATCTGTGTGAAGGAATCAGTATATTGCAGGAGATCTAATGCAGATGTAGTAATAACGAAACTGCCATTATATGTACACTGATCGGTGGGAAGGGATCATTATATTACATTGTATCCAATGTAGATATAGTAATAATGATATTGTTATTAAGTGTACATTGGTTTGTGGGATTAAATCAGTGTATTAAATTTCATCTGATGTAGATATATTAATAATGATATTGTTATTAATTGTATATTACATATCAAATGTAGATATAGTAATAACGATACTGTTATTATATGTACATTGATCTGTGGGAAGGTATCAGTATATTACATTATATCCAATGTAGATAAAGTATCAATGATACTGTTATTCAATGTACATTGATCTGTGGGAAGGGATAAGTATATTGCAGGAGATCTAATGCAGATATAGTAATAACGATACTGCCATTATATGTACATTGATCGGTGGGAAGGGATCATTATATTACATTTCATCTGATGTAGATATAGTAATAATGATATTGTTATTAAATGTATATTACATATCAAATGGAGATATAGTAATAACGTTACTGTTATTATATGTACATTGATCTGTGGGTAGAGATCAGTATATTACATTATATCCAATGTAGATAAAGTATCAATGATACTGTTATTCAATGTACATTGATCTGTGGGAAGGGATAAGTATATTGCAGAAGATCTAATGCAGATATAGTAATAACGATACTGTTATTATATGTACATTGATCTGTGGGAAGGTATCAGTATATTACATTGTATCCGATGTAGATATAGTAATAATGATATTGTTATTAAATGTACATTGGTCTGTGGGAATAAATCAGTATATTACATTACATCTGATGTAGATATATTAATAATGATATTGTTATTAAATGTATATTACATATCAAATGGAGATATAGTAATAACGATACTGCCATTATATGTACATTGATCTGTGGGTAGGGATCAGTATATATCATTATATCTAAGGTAGATATAGTAATAATGATGTTGTTACCAAAATTACATTGATCTGTGGGAAGGCATCAGTATATTACATTATATCCAATTTCGATATAGTATAAATGATACTGTTATTCATTGTACATTGATCTGTGGGAAGGGATCAGTATATTGCAGGAGATCTAATTCAGATATAGTGATAACGATACTGCCATTATATGTACATTCATCGGTGGGAAGGGATCATTATATTACTTTATATCTAATGTAGATATAGTAATAATGATATTGTTATTAAATGTATATTACATATCTAATGTAGATATAGTAATTACGATACTGTTATTATATGTACATTGATCTGTGGGAAGGTATCAGTATATTACATTATATCTAATGTAGATATAGTAATGACGATACTGTTATTATATGTACATTGATCTGTGGGAAGGTATCAGTATATTACATTATATCTAATGTAGATATAGTAATAACGATACTGCCATTATATGTACATTGATCGGTGGGAAGGGATCATTCTATTACATTATATCTAATGTAGATATAGTAATAATAACATTGTTATTAAATGTATATTACATATCTAATGTAGATATAGTAATAACGATACTGTTATTGTATGTACATTGGTCTGTGGGAAGGTATCAGTATATTACATTATATCTATTGTAGATATAGTAATAACGAAACTGTTATTATATGTACATTGATCTGTGGGTAGGGATCAGTATATTAAATTTCATCTGATGTAGATATAGTAATAATGATATTGTTATTAAATGTATATTACATATCTAATGTAGATACAGTAATAACGATACTGTTATTATATGTACATTGATCTGTGGGAAGGTATCAGTATATTGCATTATATCTAATGTAGATATAGTAATAACGAAACAGTTATTATATGTACATTGATCTGTGGGATTAAATCAGTATATTAAATTACATCTGATGTAGATATAATAATAATGATATTTTTATTAAATGTACATTGGTCTGTGGGAATAAATCAGTATATTACATTAAATCTGATGTAGATATATTAATAATGATATTGTTATTAATTGTATATTACATATCAAATGTAGATATAGTAATAACGATACTGTTATTATATGTACATTGATCTGTGGGAAGCTATCAGTATATTACATTGTATCCAATGTAGATATAGTAATAATGATATTGTTATTGAATGTACATTGGTCTGTGGGATTAAATCAGTATATTGAATTTCATCTAATGTAGATATAGTAATAATGATATTGTTATTCAATGTACATTGATCTGTGGGAAGGGATCAGTATATTGCAGGAGATCTAATGCAGATATAGTAATAACGAAACTGTTATTCAATGTACATTGATCTGTGGGAAGGTATCAGTATATTACATTATATCTATTGTAGATATAGTAATAACGAAACTGTTATTATATGTACATTGATCTGTGGGTAGAGATCAGTATATTACATTATATCCAATGTAGATAAAGTATCAATGATACTGTTATTCAATGTACATTGATCTGTGGGAAGGGATAAGTATATTGCAGGAGATCTAATGCAGATATAGTAATAACGATACTGCCATTATATGTACATTGATCGGTGGTAAGGGATCATTATATTACATTTCATCTGATGTAGATATAGTAATAATGATATTGTTATTAAATGTATATTACATATCAAATGGAGATATAGTAATAACGTTACTGTTATTATATGTACATTGATCTGTGGGTAGAGATCAGTATATTACATTATATCCAATGTAGATAAAGTATCAATGATACTGTTATTCAATGTACATTGATCTGTGGGAAGGGATAAGTATATTGCAGAAGATCTAATGCAGATATAGTAATAACGATACTGTTATTATATGTACATTGATCTGTGGGAAGGTATCAGTATATTACATTGTATCCGATGTAGATATAGTAATAATGATATTGTTATTAAATGTACATTGGTCTGTGGGAATAAATCAGTATATTACATTACATCTGATGTAGATATATTAATAATGATATTGTTATTAAATGTATATTACATATCAAATGGAGATATAGTAATAACGATACTGCCATTATATGTACATTGATCTGTGGGTAGGGATCAGTATATATCATTATATCTAAGGTAGATATAGTAATAATGATGTTGTTACCAAAATTACATTGATCTGTGGGAAGGCATCAGTATATTACATTATATCCAATTTCGATATAGTATAAATGATACTGTTATTCAATGTACATTGATCTGTGGGAAGGGATCAGTATATTGCAGGAGATCTAATTCAGATATAGTGATAACGATACTGCCATTATATGTACATTCATCGGTGGGAAGGGATCATTATATTACTTTATATCTAATGTAGATATAGTAATAATGATATTGTTATTAAATGTATATTACATATCTAATGTAGATATAGTAATTACGATACTGTTATTATATGTACATTGATCTGTGGGAAGGTATCAGTATATTACATTATATCTAATGTAGATATAGTAATGACGATACTGTTATTATATGTACATTGATCTGTGGGAAGGTATCAGTATATTACCTTATATCTAATGTAGATATAGTAATAACGATACTGCCATTATATGTACATTGATCGGTGGGAAGGGATCATTCTATTACATTATATCTAATGTAGATATAGTAATAATAACATTGTTATTAAATGTATATTACATATCTAATGTAGATATAGTAATAACGATACTGTTATTGTATGTACATTGGTCTGTGGGAAGGTATCAGTATATTACATTATATCTATTGTAGATATAGTAATAACGAAACTGTTATTATATGTACATTGATCTGTGGGTAGGGATCAGTATATCACATCATATCTGATGTAGATATAGTTATAATGGTATTGTTATTAAATGTACAATGGTCTGTGGGATTAAATCAGTGTATTAAATTTCATCTGATGTAGATATAGTAATAATGATATTGTTATTAAATGTATATTACATATCTAATGTAGATATAGTAATAACGATACTGTTATTCTATGTATATTGATCTGTGGGTAGGGATCAGTATATTACATTATATGTAATGTAGATATAGTAATAATGATGTTGTTACCAAAATTACATTGATCTGTGGGAAGGCATCAGTATATTACATTATATCCAATTTCGATATAGTATAAATGATACTGTTATTCATTGTACATTGATCTGTGGGAAGGGATCAGTATATTGCAGGAGATCTAATGCAGATATAGTAATAACGATACTGCCCTTATATGTACATTGATCGGTGGGAAGGGATCATTATATTACATTATATCCAATGTAGATATAGTAATAATGATATTGTTATAAAATGTATATTACATATCTAATGTAGATATAGTGATAACGATACTGTTATTATATGTATATTGATCTGTGGGAAGGTATCAGTATATTACATTATATCAATTGTAGATATAGTAAAAAGGAAACTGTTATTATATGTACATTGATCTGTGGGTAGAGATCAGTATATTACATTATATCTAATGTAGATATAGTAATAATGATATTTTTATCAATGTACATTTAATAACAATACCATTATTAATATATCTACATCAGATGTAATTTAATATACTGATTTAATCCCACAGACCAATGTACATTGTATAACAATACCATTATTACGATATCTTCAGTAGGTATAATGTAATATACTGATCACTTCCCACAGATCAATGCACAGATTGTAACATTATCGTCATTACTATATCTACATTAGGTATAATGTAATATACTGATACCTTCCCACAGATCAATGTACATATAATAACAGTACCGTTATTACTATATCTACATTAGATATGTAATATACATTTTATAACAATATCATTATTACTATATCTACATCAGATGAAATTTAATATACTGATTTAATCCCACAGACCAATGTACATTTAATAACAATACCATTATTACTATATCTACATTAGACATAATGTAATGTACTGATACAATCCCACAGATCAATGTACATATAATGGCAGTATCGTTATTACTATCTCTACTCTAGATATGTAATATACATTTATTAACAATATCATTATTACTATATCTACATCAGATGTAATGTAATATACTGATTTATTCCCACAGACCAATGTACATTTAATAACAATATCATTATTGCTATATCTTCATTAGATATAATGTAATATACTGATCACTTCCCACAGATCAATGCACAGATTGTATCATTATCGTCATTACTATATCTACATTAGATACGTAATAAACACTTAATAATAGTGTCGTTACTACTGTATCTACATTAGATCTACTGCAATATGCTGATTCCTTCCCACAGATCAATGTACATTGAATACCAGTATCATTTATACTATATCTACATTGGATATAATGTAATATACTGATACCTTCCCACAGATCAATGTACATATAAAAACAGTATTGTTATTGCTATATCTACATTAGATATGTAATATACATTTAATAACAATATCATTATTACTATATGTACATTAGATATATTGTAATATAATGATCCCTTCCCACCGATCAATGAACATATAATGGCAGTATCGTTATTACTATATCTACATTAGATATGTAATATACATTTAATAACAATATCATTATTACTATATCTACATCAGATGTATTGTAATATACTGATTTGATCCCACAGACCAATGTACATTTAATAACAATACCATTATTACTATATCTACATTAGATATAATGTAATATACTGATACAATCCCACAGATCAATGTACATATAATGGCAGTATCGTTATTACTATATCTACATTAGATATGTAATATACATTTAATAACAATATCATTATTACTATATGTACATCAGATGAAATTTAATATACGGATTTAATCCCACAGACCAATGTACATTTAATAACAATACCATTATTACTATATCTACATCAGATGTGATTTAATATACTGATTTAATCCCACAGATCAATGTACATATAATAACAGTTTCGTTATTACTATATCTGCATTAGATGTAATGTAATATACTGATACCTTCCCACAGATCGATGTACATATAATAACAGTATCGTTATTACTATATCTACATTAGATATGTAATATACATTTAATAACAATATCATTATTACTATATCTACATCAGATGTAATTTAATATACTGATTTAATCCCACAGACCAATGTACATTGAATAACAGTATCATTATTACTATATCTACATCAGATGTAATGTAATATACTGATTTAATCCCACAGACCAATGTACATTTAATAACTATATCATTATTACTATATCTACATCAGATGAAATTTAATATACTGATTTAATCCCACAGACCAATGTATATTGAATAACAATATCATTATTACTATATCTACATCAGATGTAATGTAATATACTGGTTTATTCCCACAGATAAATGTACATACGATAACAGTTTCGCTATTACTATATCTACATTAGATATATAATATACATTTAATAACAATATCATTATTACTATATGTACATCAGATGAAATTTAATATACGGATTTAATCCCACAGACCAATGTACATTTAATAACAATACCATTATTACTATATCTACATCAGATGTAATATAATATACCTATTGTGACCCTTTCGGGGGTTCACTCTATACTATTCTCACTAGATTATTAAACTCTATATTCTCCAAATTTGGGGTTACACTCGTTACAATCGTTGGGCGCCAGCCACTCGCGGTGGCAATCAAAATTGGAAAAAGGGACAGAATGGGGGTCGTTACAGGGGATGGGACTCGTGGCACTTACGTCCTTACAATCTCGCGGGGGAGTACGCAAGGAGGATTTTCGAGGGTTAGGGAAGATCTCAGGGTGAGGGAGGTTTCTGGAAGTTCGTATACGTTACGCGTAGGAGAATGTTGTGGACGGGAGTAACAGGGGCTGGATAAAAGGGTTTCAAGAAATATAACGGGGGATGACCGGCGCGATACGCGGACACACAAGTTCGCAGTCGAAGATCGCCGTTGCCGAAACTCACAAACTTCTACAATAATATCGGAAGGGCTTACTTGAAACTCCACATACAATCGCACTCGCCAAAAATCGTCTCTATAATCGCTCTCAAAATCTCTATATTCGCTTAATTAGATAGCCTAAGGCTCAATGACGGCTCGTCGTCGCTGCCGCGACGACGGGTCCGTCGCGGGATGATTTTTGGGGAGGGGATGGGGAATAGGAAGGGGGCCTTTTCTGGCAACGGAATAGATTGGTTATCGATTGTCGATCTGCCGGTGTTCGGGTTCGATGGGGCTGGCGGATCTCCGGCCGTGGCGGGTGGACTGAGGTCTTCGGGCTCGGCGACAGATGGCTCCAGGTGGACGTTTGTATCAGCTGCTGGGCCGCTTCGTCTCTTTTTCCGAAGTCCCGCGTTGCTTTTCCTCTCCTGGAGGGTGGGAGGTCTGTCGCCGGCCTCGTAGCTCCTTCTTGCGGGTGATCCCTGTTGTCTCTTGTCCGTCGCCTCCATCGGCCCGACACCGGCGGGCGGGAAAAAGGGGTGAGGTGTTAGAAGGGTTAAGGGTCATTTCTAGGTGGGATTTGAGGTGGGAGAAGCGCAGCGATTGTAACGGGGGGGCACAGGTGTCACCACGTTACACTATTTAATCCCACAGATCAATTCACATATAATAACAGTTTCGTTATTACTATATCTACATTGGATATGTAATATACATTTAATAACAATATCATTACTACTATATCTACACCAGATGAAGTGTAATAGACTGATTTAATCCCACAGACCAATGTACATTTAATAACAATACGATTATTACTATATCTACATCAGATGTAATTTAATATACTGATTTAATCCCACAGATCAATGTACATATAATAACAGTTTCGTTATTACTATATCTACATTAGATATAATGTAATATACTGATACCTTCCCACAGATCGATGTATTGTCAGTCCCATCGAAGTTGTCGCAGTGAAGTTGGCGCGCTAGCGCCGCCGCGGCGTGAATGCGTTAGCGCGCCAACTTCACTGCGACAACTTCGATGGGACTGAGTGTACATATAATAACAGTATCGTTATTACTATATCTACATTAGATATGTAATATACATTTAATAACAATATCATTATTACTATATCTACATCAGATGAAATTTAATATACCGATTTAATCCCACAGACCAATGTACATTGAATAACAGTATCATTATTACTATATCTACATCAGATGTAATGTAATATACTGATTTATTCCCACAGATCAATGTACATACAATAACAGTTTCGTTATTACTATATCTACATTAGATATGTAATATACATTTAATAACAATATCATTATTACTATATGTACATCAGATGAAATTTAATATACGGATTTAATCCCACAGACCAATGTACATTTAATAACAATACCATTATTACTATATCTACATCAGATGTAATTCAATATACTGATTTAATCCCACAGATCAATTTACATATAATAATAGTTTCGTTATTACTATATCTACATTAGATATGTAATATACATTTAATAACAATATCATTATTACTATATGTACATCAGATGAAATTTAATATACGGATTTAATCCCACAGACCAATGTACATTTAATAACAATACCATTATTACTATATCTACATCAGATGTGATTTAATATACTGATTTAATCCCACAGATCAATGTACATATAATAACAGTTTCGTTATTACTATATCTACATTGGATATGTAATATACATTTAATAACAATATCATTATTACTATATCTACACCAGATGAAGTGTAATAGACTGATTTAATCCCACAGACCAATGTACATTTAATAACAATACGATTATTACTATATCTACATCAGATGTAATTTAATATACTGATTTAATCCCACAGATCAATGTACATATAATAACAGTTTCGTTATTACTATATCTACATTAGATATAATGTAATATACTGATACCTTCCCACAGATCGATGTACGATCAGTCCCATCGAAGTTGTCGCAGTGAAGTTGGCGCGCTAACGCCGCCGCGGCGTGAATGCGTTAGCGCGCCAACTTCACTGCGACAGCTTCGATGGGACTGAGTGTACATATAATAACAGTATCGTTATTACTATATCTACATTAGATATGTAATATACATTTAATAACAATATCATTATTACTATATCTACATCAGATGAAATTTAATATACCGATTTAATCCCACAGACCAATGTACATTGAATAACAGTATCATTATTACTATATCTACATCAGATGTGATTTAATATACTGATTTAATCCCACAGATCAATGTACATATAATAACAGTTTCGTTATTACTATATCTACATTGGATATGTAATATACATTTAATAACAATATCATTATTACTATATCTACACCAGATGAAGTGTAATAGACTGATTTAATCCCACAGACCAATGTACATTTAATAACAATACGATTATTACTATATCTACATCAGATGTAATTTAATATACTGATTTAATCCCACAGATCAATGTACATATAATAACAGTTTCGTTATTACTATATCTACATTAGATATAATGTAATATACTGATACCTTCCCACAGATCGATGTACGATCAGTCCCATCGAAGTTGTCGCAGTGAAGTTGGCGCGCTAGCGCCGCCGCGGCGTGAATGCGTTAGCGCGCCAACTTCACTGCGACAGCTTCGATGGGACTGAGTGTACATATAATAACAGTATCGTTATTACTATATCTACATTAGATATGTAATATACATTTAATAACAATATCATTATTACTATATCTACATCAGATGAAATTTAATATACCGATTTAATCCCACAGACCAATGTACATTGAATAACAGTATCATTATTACTATATCTACATCAGATGTAATGTAATATACTGATTTATTCCCACAGATCAATGTACATACAATAACAGTTTCGTTATTACTATATCTACATTAGATATGTAATATACATTTAATAACAATATCATTATTACTATATGTACATCAGATGAAATTTAATATACGGATTTAATCCCACAGACCAATGTACATTTAATAACAATACCATTATTACTATATCTACATCAGATGTAATTCAATATACTGATTTGATCCCACAGATCAATTTACATATAATAATAGTTTCGTTATTACTACACCTACATTAGATATGTAATATACATTTAATAACAATATCATTATTACTATATCTACACCAGATGTAATGGAATATACTGATTTAATCCCACAGACGAATGTACATTTAATAACAATATCATTATTACTATATCCTCATTAGATATAATGTAATATACGGACCACTTCCCACAGATCAATGCACAGATTGTAACATTATCGTCATTACTATATCTACATTGGATATGTAATAAACACTTAATAACGGTATCGTTATTACTGTATCTACATTAGATTTACTGCAATATACTGATGCCTTCCCACAGATCAATGTACATATAATAACAGTTTCGTTATGACTATATCTACATTAGATACAATGTAATATACTGAAACCTTCCCACAGATCAATGTACATACAATAACAGTACCGTTATTACTATATCTACATTAGATATGTAATATACATTTAATAACAATATCATTATTACTATATCTGCATCAGATGTAATGTAATATACTGATTTCGTTCCACAGACCCATCTACATTTAATAACAACATCATTATTACTATATCTTCATTAGATATAATGTAATATACTGATCACTTCCCCAGATCAATGCACAGATTGTAACATTATCGTCATTACTATATCTACATTAGATATGTAATAAACACTTAATAACAGTATCGTTATTACTATATCTACATTAGATATGTAATATACATTTAATAACAATATCATTATTACTATATCTGCATCAGATGTAATGTAATATACTGATTTAATCCCACAGACCAGTGTACATTTAATAACAATACCATTATTAATATATCTACATCAGATGTAATTTAATATACTGATTTAATCCCACAGACCAATGTACATTGTGTAACAATATCATTATTACTATATCTTCAGTAGATATAATGTAATATACTGATCACTTCCCACAGATCAATGCACAGATTGTAACATTATCGTCATTACTATATCTACATTAGGTATAATGTAATATACTGATCCCTTTTCACAGATCAATGTACATATAATAACAGTTTCGTTATTACTGTATCTACAATAGATATAATGTAATATACTGATACCTTCCCACAGATCAATGTACATATAATAACAGAACCGTTATTACTATATCTACATCAGATGAAATTTAATATACTGATTTAATCCCACAGACCAATGTACATTTAATAACAATACCATTATTACTATATCTACATCAGATGTAATTTAATATACTGATTTAATCCCACAGATCAATGTACATATAATAACTGCTTCGTTATTACTATATCTACATAAGATATGTAATATACATTTAATAACAATATCATTATTACTATATCTACATCAGATGTAATGTAATATACTGATTTAATCCCACAGATCAATGTACATTTAATAACAGTACCATTATTACTATATCTACATCAGATGTAATTTAATATACTGATTTAATCTCACAGAGCAATGTACATATAATAACAGTTTCGTTATTACTATATCTAAGTAGTTGTTCTATGCGGATTCTAAATCACTGGCGTCAGCATTTTTTGTAATTTGACACCACACCGTCAGCAGAAATATGATACCCCCCCCCCCCCCCCCCCTCCCCCGCCCCATAACCACCGCCCTCAGCAGAAATACCCACCCTATGACAACCCCCGCCCTATAACCACCCCCTCAGCAGAAATACCCACCCCATAACCACCCCCTCCGCAGAAATACCCACCCTATGACAACCCCCGCGCTTTATCCACCCCCTCAGTTGAAATACCCACCCTATGACAACCCCCACCCCATAGCTATCCCCACAGGAGAAATATCCCCCCCCCCGACCTTGAACTGAAAGTTGACACCATCAGCAAAAATATGATACCCCCCTCCCCCATGACCTTGAACTATTTTTGTCTTATCGGAAGACGACACAAGGCCCCAGCCACTTTTCTACGTCTTGAAAATGGGATTTTTTGTTGGCGCAGCAAATCTGACGCTGCAATTCGCGACTATAGAAGGTAGAGGTTTTGCTCATGACCTTGAACGAATTTTTCTACGTCTTGGAAATGCGGTTTTTTGTTGACGCTGCAGAGTGAACAGCAATTAAACACTTTCGTCAATGACAGCCCCACTTTAATAAAATGGGAGAAAATTTTGCAATGTGTGTCATATGTAGTTTGACAATTAGAAGTGCAAGGCTACTTAACGTGTTTGTGGAATAGAGAAATGGAGGCCATGTTACTGCAAGAACTCGAACGCATCACCGAATTATTGGCGCAGCGGGCGATAAACATCAATACTGAAGATGAGCGTTGTGATTGCTTGATGCAATGTGACCAGTGCATCGAATTGATAGACGAACGACTACAAATGGGAGACGATTTATCAGTCGAAGGATGGCGAGATATAGAAGCATACAAAGAAAGAATCGACGCCTTGCGTAGGATATTGTATCGTGACAATGATCATCCTAGTGGTCAAAAGGCAATATTACTAAACGAACTTGCTTGTATAGAACAACTTTTGACACAACGTATTGCAGTCATAAGTAGTAACGACGACCGAAACGCATGTCTGGTGCAATGCAATCAATGCATTGATTTAATGATAGAGCGATTGCAACTCGAAAAGGACTTATCAACTGGTTTGAAAAATAGTTTAACAGCCAGGATAGCGAGATTTAAATCGTTAAGAGCAGAGTTACACGGATCTGTAAAAATAGGCGAAGGTCAAAGGAGAACAGATGCTGAATCACGTGCATCATCATCTCTTATCTGGGAGAATGTAGAATCAGCTTCCCATAACCGGATAACTACAGGAATTATAATCAACACCGAGCATATTGAACCACGAAACTTTTTGGAAGATGCTAGAAAAATAGTATTCCAACGTCTAGCGGAAGTTTTCCTAAATCATTCATGCATAAAAGTGAATACGGTGTTGTATGGGGAGTTTACCGCTAATAATAAATCTGATGTGAAAAGTTTCAGTGTAAGAAATAAACAATTATTTTCTACATCAAACTTGAACGATTGGTATGACAAATACGTTGTGAACTCAACTTTAACACTGATGGAAGAATTTCAGGAACGGGACAGTGGTTGGGCAATATCGAAAATTCTGCATTTGATGTTAAATATCAATAAATGCAATCCGATGGATGCTGGTTGTTACACAGACATACCAAAAACAATCAAGGACAAAAGAGCGGTAGTAAATGTGACAGTTGACGATGATACGTGTTTTGTCAGATCGATAGTTGCAGCATTATATCCCGTCCATGTGAATGCAAATCGACCATCATCGTATCCCAACTATGACACCGTTTTAAATTTGGAGGGCATCGCATTTCCAATAACCCTTAATCAAATACCAAAATTTGAGCGTCAAAACGATGTTTCGATAAACGTTTATTTTTGGGACTTGAATGTGAAAAGGTGTGCTCCGCTCCAACTCACCACCAACAGAAGATTTCGTCACGTTAACCTGCTGATGCTTGAAACGCCCAACCGTAATGTGCGTCACTTTGCATGGATTAAAAATCTTTCCCGGCTTGTTTCAAACCAGCTGAGTGCACATAAAAGTAAAACTTATATTTGTGACAGGTTTGTATCATGCCATTACGATCTATTTTAGTGTATGCGTTTGTTCTTTTTGTACTAATGCAGTTACTTTGTTTATATGCAGATGCCTTCACTACTTTTATGCGGAAGAAAAGTTATTGAAACATACGAAGGACTGCATGAAGATGAACGATTGCGCAATCATTCTACCATCGAGTGAAGATAAAATAATAAAGTTTGATAATTTTTGTCACCGAGAACGTCATCCATTCATCGTGTACGCCGATTTCGAATGCATGCTTAAGAAGGTTAACAGCAATCAAGGACACTGCAATGCATACCAGCAACACGAAGCATACAGTGTGGGATATTATTTTCACTGTTCATACAACGCATCGGTGTGCGAGTATCGCGCGTATCGGGGTCCTGACTGTGCTGAATGGTTCGTGAATGAACTTGAGAGCCTTGTAAGAAAAATTGCACCATTATTAATACGAATGTGCCCATGACAAATTTGACGGGTGATGAAAGAGAAAATTATATGAATGCAACGCATTGTTATATTTGCGAAAAACCGTTCGACATCGACGAAACAAAAGTTCGAGATCATTGCCATTTCACTGGTCGTTACCGAGGACCTGCTCACCAGGGGTGTAATTTAAATTATAAAAATAAACGTTTTATACCAATAGTGTTTCATAACTTATCGGGATACGATGCCCATTTTGTAATAAAAGAATTGGTAACGATTATCGAAGGCTCGACATCAGTCTTGCCAATTACAAAAGAAAAATATATTTCATTTTCAACGAATCTAAAACGTTACAAAATTTCGCTTCGATTTATAGATTCATTCAAATTTTTAAATTCAAGTTTAGATAAATTGAGTTCATATCTAGGGAAAGACGATATGACGATTTTACGGTCACAATTTAATTTTTTGAACGAGATAAGATTCGATTTGCTTACACGAAAAGGCATCTTTCCATACGATTATGTTACCGACTACATGAAACTGAGCGAGACGACATTGCCGACATGTGACAAATTTTATAATCAACTAAGCGACTGTGCCGTTTCACAGCAGGATTATGACCACGCGATAAAAGTCTGGCACAGTTTTAATATAAAAACACTTGGCGAATACAGCGATTTATATCTAAAAACAGACGTTTTATTATTGGCCGACATTTTTGAAAATCTTCGTGGCAGCTGTTTGAGAAGTTACAAATTGGATCCTGCATATTACTATACTTTACCCGGTTTTACGTGGGATGCAATGCTGAAGCACACGCGTATCGAATTAGAATTATTGACGGATATCGATATGCTACTTTTCATAGAGCGCGGCATACGTGGTGGTTTAAGTCAATGTTCTAATCGATACGCAAAGGCCAATAATAAATACATGGATTCATACAATTCCGAAGAACCATCGCGATATTTAGTTTATTTCGACGTTAATAATTTGTATGGATGGGCAATGTCGCAGTATCTACCTTACGGCGAGTTTAAGTGGTTAGACGATAATGAAATTAAAACTTTTAACATTCATGCGATATCCGAAAATTCGGACATTGGATATATTTTGGAAGTCGATTTGAAATACCCGCTAGAATTACACGATAAGCATGCAGATTTACCTTTTTGTCCAATACGCGAGAAGCCTCCTAATGCCAAACACGAGAAACTACTCGCTACAGTTCAGGATAAGCAACGTTACATCATCCATTACCGCAATCTTCAACAATGCTTAAATCATGGTTTAAAAGTTTCTGTAATTCATCGCGTTTTAGAATTTAAACAATCTCCATGGCTTCGCGAATACATTCATTTAAACACGCAACTTAGAACTGCGGCTAAAAATGATTTTGAAAAGAATTTATTTAAATTAATGAATAATGCAGTCTTTGGCAAAACTATGGAGAACGTTAGAAATCATGTAGACGTTAAATTAGTTACAAAATGGGATGGTAGATACGGGGCCGAGGCCCTGATATCAAAACCAAATTTTCATAGCAGATCAATATTTTCGGAATATTTGGTCGCAATAGAGATCCGAAAGTTGGAAATTAAATTTGCAAAACCCATTTATGTTGGTATGTGTATTCTGGATATATCAAAAACATATTTGTACGAATTCCATCATGATTATATTTGGCCGAAATTTAAACATCTTTGTAAAATATTATACACAGACACAGACAGTCTTATATACGAACTGGAATGTGATGACATATACGATGTAATGAAACGCGATATACATCGGTTTGACACGAGCGACTATACCGAGGACAATGTTTACAGTATGCCACGAGTAAATAAAAAAGTACCGGGATTAATGAAGGATGAAAATAATGGGTGTATAATGACTGAGTTTGTCGGACTTCGGTCGAAAATGTATGCTTTGCGCGTAGAGGGCAAACGGGACACGAAAAAAGTGAAGGGTGTCAAAAGTAACGTAGTTAGGAAAACTATTTCCTTCGATGATTATATACGTTGCTTGTATGAACGTTTAGAAGTGCATCGTGAACAGAGATGTATTCGTTCAAAATTGCACAATGTATATTCTATATGTGAAGAAAAGAAGGTGCTTAGTCCTTACGATGATAAACGATTCATAATTCCACAATCCACAAGAACATTGCCTTGGGGGCATTATAAAATAAATAATTATTCCTAAAAACATAATTTATTCTTTGCTCCACGAGTAAAATATTAATTTCCAAGTATCTTTATAAGCCTGTAGGGTTTCGAGTTCATGCAAACCTTGCAACTTCATGAGAGAGAGAAAGAGACTGGAGTTTTTACTTATCTCAGGTCTTAGAGTTTGGAGGGAGATGTTTTCACAGTGCTTTATAAACCCAAGCGTGTTCGTTTTATTCATTATTTTCTGTTCAACGATGACGGTCCCAAGGTTGGAATCCTTAGCATTCTTGGCGATTGTCAAACATTATCGTAAGTAATCTTCAACAATTACCCAAATTTTATTTATTTTTAACTAATTGTTTTCGTCTTAACAGCCATAGTAATGCCAGTCTTCGAAATTGCGCCGGCGGAGGATGACGCGCGACTACCCGCAAAGTGCCGCGAGCGGCAGGAGTGGCGGCGCGAGTATGAAGCGCGGTGGGCGGCTACTTGGACGGAGGTCGATCTGTTCGACCTCCGATATTTGTTCGGAGAAGAAATCGATGTAAGTTGCCTGTCCGATTTTATTTTGATTTATTAGATTTTTACTGCGTATTAATGTATATTTTATCTGTTATAGCCGGACTGGTGGTAGCCGCCTACATTTATATTTTTTTTTGTTTTTACTTATTATATTATATATATTATTTAACGTAAAATATAAATATCTATAACCGTTATTAGTGTAATTTATTCTGTACCACACCCTTCCCCATACTCCATTAATGTAATATGAAAATAAAAAAGTATATAATCGTTATTAATGTAATTTATTTTGCCCAACCCTTCCCAATAATCATACTTCATATCCTTATATTTCTGCTGTGTGTCTGTATGTGACTGAACTCCTAAACGGCTGAACCGATTTTGATGAAATTTTTTTGTGTGTTCAAGTTGACTCGAGAATGGTTTAGATTCACAATTCGGTCCACTACAAAATGTGTTTCTAATTAATTTTTTATAATTTGTTTTTGATCTTGGAATGTTTTCCATGCGTGGGGAAGGGCGTGGCAAAAAAAATACTTTGATTTCATCTTTACTATATATTTTATTAAAGGAAGTATAGGAAAGGGTGCGACAAAAAATAAATTACATTAATGCCATTATATTAATTAATAATATAATATTAAAAGAGTAGAGATAGTAATAACGATAATGTCATTAAGTGTTTATTACGTATCTAATGTATGTAGATATAGTAATGACGATAATGTTACAATCTGTGCATTGATCTGTGGGAAGTGATCAGTATATTGCATTATATCTAATGTAGATATAGTAATAATGATATTGTTATTAAATGTATATTACATGTCTAATGTAGATATAGTAATAACGAAACTGTTATTATATGTACATTGATCTGTGGGAAGGGATAAGTATATTACATTGTATCTAATGTAGATATAGTAATAATGATATTGTTTATAAATGCATATTACATATCTAATGTAGATATAGTAATAACGATGCTGTTGTTACATGTACATTGATCTGTGGGAAGGTATCACTATATTACATTATATCTCATGTAGATATAGTAATAACGAAACTGTTATTATATGTACATTGATCTGTGGGATTAAATCAGTATATTAAAATACATCTGATGTAGATATAGTAATAATGGTATTGTTATTAAATGTGCATTGGTCTGTGGGATTAAATCAGTATATTACATTTCATCTGATGTAGATATAGTTTTTTTTTTTTTTTTGTTTTGTTGAAGGGAAACTGCGGAAAAATCTTCCGGTGTTCAAGATCCCCAGGGCGGACCACGTGCCTCGGGGTATGTGGGATTCCTACCCACTAAAAAACCGCAAACCCTTTATGCGACTTTAGTCCCCCCCGGAACTGTTTATCACATTACTTCGGTGGGGAGTCGCCTGTTGCGCGTGTTTCCGCGCGCTGCTCTTCGAATGCCCTCACAACAGAAGGTGGCCCGTGAGGAGCTACTTCAACTTGTCGGTTTCATTCCCTAGACTGTATTTAGGGGATTCCACCGACTCTCCTCCTTCTTCTTCTGCTGGAGTAACCGTCGCACATAATTGGCGACGGCGCTCCAGGTCTGCAATGTCTGCAGCATCACCCCCACGATGTTGTCGGGGGTGATGGGGCCAACCTCCTGTTGGAGGGCATTTCTCTCGGCCGCCCAGCGTCCGCATCGGAAGAGGGTGTGCTCGGCACTGTCCCCTGCATCCTGGCAGCCATAACCGCACACTGGCGAGGTGGCCTTACCCATCCTGAACAGGTACGCACGGAAGTACCCGTGCCCGCTCAGGAATTGGGTAAGGTAGTAGTCCACCTCGCCGTGTTTCCTATTGAGCCAGGGGGCGAGGCTTGGAATTAGTCTAGCCGTCCAGCGCCCCCTTGCTCTTCCATCCAACGCTGCTGCCAGCGATGCAGGGTGGCCTCTCGAGCCACCCTCTTCGCATCAACTGTGTCCTGGCCGCTCCTCTTCGCCTCATAGACCTGCTTGCGCTCGTGGGCAAGCAGGTCTATGGGCAGCATTCCAGCTATCACCAACACAGCTGGCTCCGCGACAGTTCTGTAGGAACTAGCCACCCGGAGCGCGCACCTCCTTTGAACCGCCGCTAGTCTGCGGCGGTACTTTTCGAAGCGGAGGGCTCCAGCCCAGATCTCCGCGCCGTACAGGAGTACGGATTCTACGGAGGTAATGAGCAGCCTCCGCTTCGCCGGCCTTGGGCCTCCGATGTTCGCCATGAGGCGGGCGAGGGACGAGGCGGTTGCCGCCGCCCTGTCGGCCGCCTGCCGTATCTGTGCCCAGAAGGTCCGCTTGCTGTCAAGCAGGACCCCCAGGTAACTAACGGCGGCCTTGGCGATGATGGTGTGGATCCCCACTTTAAAAGGTATCTCTGTGGGGATCCTTCGCCTCGACAGGACGACGAGCTCGGTCTTCTCCGTAGCTAAACGAAGACCCGCGTCATTCATCCACCTCTCGATCCGCCTCATGACCTGATTAAGGCCACACTGCGCAATAACTACCGCTATGTCGTCCGCGTAGCCCACCAGGAACGCCTCGCTGGGGAACTCGATCCGTAGGATGGCGTCGTAGAACGCGTTCCAGAGGTCCGGTCCTAAGATGGACCCCTGCGCCACTCCTGCAGAGACTTTTCTCCTCCGTCTCCCCTCGACCGTGTCGTAGACCAAGACACGGTCAGAGAAGTAATCCTCCATAATACGAAGGAGATAGTCTGGCACCTGGAAGGTGTTCTTCAGGGCCGCGAGTATCCCCGCCCAACTCACTGAGTTGAAGGCGTTCCTGACGTCGAGCGTGGCTACGAGGACGACACGCCAGCTGTGCCGGTTGCCGGATTCCGCCTTATCGGCGGCATCCAGGACCACCCGTACGGCGTCGACTGTGGACCTTCCGCGTCTAAAGCCGTATTGCCGATCCGATAGATCGCCCGCCTCCCGGAAAGCTTCTAGGAGCCGGGGCCTAATCATTTTCTCCAGCAGCTTACCGGCCGTGTCCAGCATACATATAGGGCGGTATGCGGACGGACCGGTAAGCTGCCCCTTCCCCTTGTTGATCAGCGCGAGGCGTTGCACTTTCCATCGAGTCGGCCAAAGACCGGAACCCAGACATGCGTTTAGCAATTCCAGCATCGGTCGTGGTTGAAGCTGAACTGCCAGCTTCACGACCTCTGCTGGGATGCCATCTGGGCCCGGGGCTTTCCTGTTGCGGAAGGTCCGGGCTGCATCCTGCATCTTCTGTATGGTGAAGGGGGGGAACTCCTCCACCTGCAGCCCCGTTGGTTGTCGCGTTCTTGCCGGGTGGTCCGGAAAGAGGGCGTCCACGATCGCCGATGCCTCGTCTGCGGGTAACACCGCGGGGCCGTTTTGGGCACCAATCTTGCGACGCACAATACGGTACCCTAGACCCCACGGATCACGGTTGACCTCCTCGCGGAGGTCCTCCCAGCAGCGCCGCTGGTTTACGCGAATAGCGTAGCGGAGCTCGCGGCGCTTGGCCCTGTAGGATTCCCACAGGGCCTCTCCATCGGTGGTGCGCCTAGCGCGCTGGGCTGCTCTCCGCAGACGATGGCAGTCCCCCCGGAGGTCGGCGATATCGCTCGACCACCAGTAAGCAGGCCGTTTGGCACTGCGTGGCTTTCCGCGGCTCATCGACGCGTCGCACGCCTTATGGATGGCGTCCATGGTTGCATCGACGAACCGCTCCAACGATAACCGGGTCCACGGCCCTCCGTCGGGCTGCGAAATGTTCTGCATCCCGACTTGGAGGGCCTCTTCGGAAACCTCCTTCTTCAGGGTTTGGAGGTTCCACCCTCGTACAGGGGGTGGAACCTTGCTCCGACTTCTTTTCCCGGCTATCCGGAAAACCACATACTGGTGATCACTCCCCGTGTAGTCCTCAATGACTCTCCAGTCATCGACACGGGGGGCGACATCCTCAGAAGCCATCGTGATGTCGATGATGGTCTCCTGATAACCAAACCTCCGGAAGGTCGTGGACGACCCTCGGTTGAGGATCTCCAGGTTCCGGCGGGCCACCAGTTCAACAACCAGCCTTCCCCTGGTGTCCGGTCTGGGCATTCCCCACTCGACCGCCTTCGCGTTGAAGTCCCCTCCGACAACACATCCGCCCTCCATTCCCAGGATGGTGTCTTCGAGGGCTTCAATCTTCTCGCGGAAATCGGCGATGCGGTCGTTAGGGGAGAGGTACACGCTCACCAGCGTCACCCCCTCACCCTTTACCCAGACAAATCCGGCGCCTGCCCCGTGGGCCTGTACCCGGAATTTGGAAAGATCCGGGATCCAGATCGCAGCGGTTCCTAACGTGTCGGCGAACCACGTTGGTCCTTCTCGAGCGCGGTACGGTTCACTGAGCAGGAGAATATCAATCTCCTGCTCTCGCTGCAGCTGCTCGAGAAGGGCGTCCGCGACTCGGCTCCGGTTAAGGTTGCCCTGGAGCACCTTAGCCATTACGTTTCTTGGCTTCGGCTAAGGCGTCGCGGTACGCCTTGCAGACGCCGGACCCTAAACCGTGCTGCAGGTCTGCGCCTTTGAGATCGTGGTCCGCGCAGACCGCACACCTCGGGGTCTTCTGACAGCCATTGGCCGCATGCCCCTTATCCCCGCATCGGTAGCAGTTATTCTGTCGATCGGGGCCCCGACAGCCACGTGCCAAGTGCCCGTAGCCCAGGCACCTGAAGCACCTCATTACCGTGGTCCTCTTTCTGGGCCGGGATATGACCATGCCGACCCGTAGACGACCGCAGTCCAGGAGTCTGGCTGCCGCCCGCTCCTCGAGCTCGACTATCGCGAGCTTTTGGCCCCGGGCGTTCTCCTTTGTCACGTGGACTCGCATGACTACGGCGGAGTCGCCCAATTCTACCCTGAGGGCCTCTTCCACCTCCCCAGCTGTGGTGAGGCAGTCGAGGTCCCTCAGCTCGATAGTTTCTTTGGGCTCCATCCGCCGGACGGATCCCGCCTTGCCCAGGGCACCCTTCAAAGCCTCGCTAAACGAGGCCTTCTGCTCGGGCTTTGCCGCCCCTCCGAGCTCGAGGAGCACCTCACCGCTCCTAGTCTGCCGGATGGCTTTAATTTCCACCTCGGCCTCCTCCGGTTTTACCGTGGCGCGCAGCTGCGCCACTACATCGGCGTAGCTGGTGCCCTCAGCCGGCTTTACCGCCAGTGCAGCTGAGCGCAGATTCCGCCTCGGCCTCCTCTTCTTCTTGCGTTTTGCTGCCTCAGGGGAGGCAGAGGCCGGCTGTTTTGTCGTGGCAGAGGCGGTCATGGTCCTGGTTGGAGGAGCGGTGGGTTTCGGCTTCCTCCGAGCCACCACGTTCCACCCCTCCGCGCCATCCTTCAGCCTCTTCTCGGCTGGAGATGGCTGGGACGCGGGGCTGGTCCTCTCCTCCCGCGTCCGTTTACGGCCGCCCGCTTCTAGGGTCGCCTGTGCGGACTGGGCCGCTTCGATGGCGTCCGCAATCTCAACCAGCCGCGGCAGACCGTTTTTGATTGCCACAGCAACATTACGGTGCTTGGCGGTGGCTGCGGTCATCTCCGCGACTAGACTGCGGAGTTGTTGCAGCAAGGCCCCTAGTGGCTGCGCCACTGCCGAAGGGGTAGGATGCGGAGCAGGCTGTTGGGCCTGCACCATGTCCGCCGCACTCTCCTGCGACAGGACAGGGGTTCCCTCAGCGGCAACCGGCGAGGATCTTTCTCCGGTTCGCGGAGGACTACGCGCTAAGCTGCGGCGTGGCGTAAATGCAGCCACCTCGTTCGCAAGGGTATCGTCATCTCGACCCCTCGCTTGCTCCTCGACCGTCAAGATCTCATCGAGATCTTTCTTTGGGCGAGAACGCAATTGCCTCCCTTCTACACGCGCTGCGATATTTAAATTAGAATTCTCCATTAATTCGTCGTTGATACTCCAGCATACCAGGCCGTCTCCGAACACGGTTGCCTCCGGGTGTGGGGGGGGGGGGGGGTGATCACGGCCGCAGCTACCCCCATGACTGCGACCGCTTGTGGCATAGGGGCGGGAATGTTACATCCGCCCTGTACCGTGCACCATCACCTTTCATCGGCACCCTGGTATCCTCATGGGAGCGGCGCGTTGACGCCGGGAGCCACCAGGAGACGTGCGCTGCGCGAATCATCCACACATCCCTTTCGGGCAGTGTCACCGTACCCGCTACGCCTCCTGACCCATCAAAAAACACGGCCGCCCCTAACATGGGGAACAGACGCCGACCAGAACGCCGCCCGGTACGGGAACAGACGCGTTCTGGGTTTTAAGCTCCAGTTTTGGTCCGCGGTCGGTATTTTATTTCCCGACTACCCTGCATATCTGCAGAGCATTCCCCTATCCGCCACCCGGGGACGCGTCCGATGGGGGACTGGAAACCCCGCACGGAGATGTAGATATAGTAATAATGATATTGTCATTAATGTATATTACATATCTAATGTAGATATAGTAATGACGATAATGTTACAATCTGTGCATTGATCTGTGGGAAGTGATCAGTATTTTACATTATATCTAAAGAAGATATAGTAATGACGAAACTGTTATTATATGTACATTGATCTGTGGGATTAAATCAGTATATTAAATTACATCTGATGTAGATATAGTAATAATGGTATTGTTATTAAATGTACATTGGACTGTGGGATTAAATCAGATTATTAAATTTCATCTTATGTAGATATACTAATAATGATATTGTTAATAAATGTATATTACATATCTAATGCAGATATAGTAATAACGATACTGTTATTACATGTACATTGATCTGTGGGAAGGTATCAGTATATTACATTATATCTAATGTAGATATAGTAATAACGAAACTGTTATTATATGTACATTGATCTGTGGGATTAAATCAGTATATTAAATTACATCTGGTGTAGATATAGTAATAATGGTATTGTTATTATATGTACATTGGTCTGTGGGATTCAATCAGTATATTAAATTACATCTGATGTAGATATAGTGATAATGGTATTGTTATTAAATGTACATTGTTCTGTGGGATTAAATCAGTAAATTAAATTTCGTCTGATGTAGATATAGTAATAGTGATATTGTTATTAAATGTATATTACATATCTAATGTAGATATAGTAATAACGAAACTGTTATTATATGTACATTGATCTGTGGGTAGGGATAAGTATATTACATTATATCTAATGTAGATATAGTAATAATGACATTGTTACCAAAATTACATTGATCTGTGGGAAGGCCTCAGTATATTACATTATATCCAATGTAGATATAGTATAAATGATACTGTTATTCAATGTACATTGATCTGTGGGAAGGAATCAGTATATTGCAGTAGATCTGATGTAGATATAGTAATAACGATACTGTTATTAAGTGTTTATTACATATCTAATGTAGATATAGTAATGAGGATAATGTTACAATCTGTGCATTGATCTGTGGGAAGTGATCAGTATATTACATTATATCTAAAGAAGATATAGTAATAACGAAACTGTTATTATCTGTACATTGCTCTGTGGGATTAAATCAGTATATTAAATTATATCTGATGTAGAGACAGCAATAATGATATTGTTATTAAATGCACATTGGTCTTAGGGAATAAATCAGTATATTACATAACATCTGATGTAGATATAGTAATAATGATATTGTTATTAAGTGTATATTAGATGTCTAATGTAGATATGGTAATAACGATACTGCCATTATATGTACATTGATTGGTGGGAAGGGATAATCATATTACATTATATCTAATGTAGATATAGTAATAATGATATTGTTATTCAATGTACATTGATCTGTGGGAAGGGATCATTATATTACATTATATCTAATGTAGATATAGTAATAACGAAACTGCCATTATATGTACATTGATCGGTGGAAAGGAATCATTATATTACGTTATATCTAATGTAGATATAGTAATAATGATATTGTTAATAAATGTATATTGCATATCTAATGTAGATATAGTAATATCGATACTGTTATTATATGTACATTGATCTGTGGGAAGGTATCAGTATATTACATATATCTAATGTAGATATAGTAATAACGAAACTGTTATTATATCTACATTGATCTGTGGGAAGGGATAAGTATATTATATTATATCTAATGTAGGTATAGTATAAATGATACTGTTATTCAATGTACATTGATCTGTGCGAAGGAATCAGTATATTGCAGTAGATCTAATGTAGATATAGTAATAACGATACTGTTATTAAGTGTTTATTACATATCTAATGTAGATATAGTAATCACGATAATGTTACAATCTGTGCATTGATCTGTGGGAGGTGATCAGTATATTACATTATATCTAAAGAAGATATAGTAATAATGATATTGTTATTAAGTGTACATTGGTCTGTGGGATTAAATCAGTATATTACATTACATCTGATGTAGATATAGTAATAATGATATTGTTATTAAATGTATATTACACGTCTAATGTAGATATAGTAATAACGAAACTGTTATTATATGTACATTGATCTGTGGGAGGGGATAAGTATATTACATTATATCTAATGTAGATATAGTAATAGTGATATTGTTATTAAATGTACATTGGTCTGTGGAAATAAATCAGTATATTGCATAACATCTGATGTAGATATAGTAATAATGATATTGTTATTAAATGTATATTACATGTCTAATGTAGATATAGTAATGACGATACTGCCATTATATGTACATTGATAGGTGGGAAGCGATCATTATATTACATTATATCTAATGTAGATATAGTAATAATGATATTGTTAGTAATTGTATATTACATATCTAATGTAGATATAGTAATAACGATACTGTTAATATATGTACATTGATCTGTGGGAAGGTATCAGTATATTACATTATATCTATTTTTATCCGACTTCGAAAAGGAGGAGGATACTCAATTCGATGTGGATATTTTTTTTTTTTTTTTTTTTTTTTTGTATGTTCACCGATTACGCCGAGACGGATTGACCAATCGGAACGAAACGTTTTGCATCGGGTAGCGTATGTCTCCCGATTGGTCCCGTTAAAAATACATTTTATATTTTTTCACTCCGAACGCTTTTTATTGCAAAAAAACGTACTATTTCATGTACATGCGGCGAACGGTCGCCGATAACTGCGAGACGGATGGACCAATCGGAATGAAACTTTTTCAGTCTTATAGAGTATAACCCCCTATTGGTCCCATAAAAAAATATTTTGCATTTTTTCACTCCTAACGCTTTTTATTGCAAAAAAACGTACTATTTCATGTACATGCGGCGTACGGTCGTCGATTACTCCGAGGCGGATGGACCAATCAGAATGAACCTTTTCGCGTCTTATAGAGTATAACTCCCTATTGGTCCCATAAAGAAATATTTTGCATTTTTTCATTCCTAATGACTTTTTTTTCTAAATGTTTGTTCGCCGATTACTCCCTGACGGATGGACCAATTGGAACGAAACCTTTTGTATCTTCTAAAGTATGTCTCCCGATTGGTCTTGTTAAGAAAGCATTTTTCATTTTTTCATTTCTGTCAATTTTTATTGCAAAAAAATTGTACTGCTTCATTTATATTTTTTTCGGCGTTTATTCTACAGGGAATATACCGATTGTGACTTTTCAACATTTTCCGTGAAATGAAAAAAAAAATAGACTTCGTCATTTTCTCTATCAGTTGGTCGCTAAAAGAAGGGTTAGCTTCCTTCTTCACGTATCAGTCGCTGGAAGCTGATTTGGACTGTTTCTTTGCAAAAGTAACCGTCGTAATCTTTGCATTTCTGCGAGTGCTCTTTCGTCATGCGGTTTAACGAGGACTTTGTTTGGTGCTAAATCAGATAGAGCAAAACCATCTAAACTTTTGACACGACTAAGAGCGACGTAAATTTGGCCTTTTGCAAAATTCTTTTTGCCAAGATCAATTACAGCTTTGTTTAATGTTGTCCCTTGTAATTTATGCACCGTTACTGCCCAACTTAGAATAAGTGGTAACATTCTGCGCTCGACGTCCCCATAACCTTTCGTCGCCTGAAACGTTGCTACAACTGGAGATATTGGGATGTAACCGTCGATATCTTTAAATCTATTTCCAATGGACTCGTCGTCAAATTTTATAAGTACCGCGTCCGGCAACTCTCCTTGTTCTAGTTGATCTCTTCGAAGTGCCGGCCATGTAAATTTCTTCACTATTCCCATTGCACCGTTTATCAAACCATCAGAAATTGATATATTTCGTCGCAGCATGATTCGCGATCCTTCAGTTAACGTTATTGTATGTAACAGTCCGCCACAATTATTTACATTTGCAGGTATGACATTTTCTGGTGGCCTTTTTCCATATGTAGCTGCCTCACGGGATTCGTCTATTGCATCAATGACGTACATTCGATGTGATTTTGCTAATTCATCAGTCATTTTTGAATTATATTCATCCACTAATTTTATCGTTGGGAATATTCTTACTGCTGCACCATCCTCGAACTCTCCGGTTAGAGGAACCCTTCTTCGTTCGCATAATATTTCCAGTTGAGAAGTTGTCACTTCCCCAAACCGAAGGTTATTCAATAAATCGATAAACTCAACGTCATCTCTTTGTCGCATATTAATGGTGAGTTCGCAGAATGAAAATTGATGCCATAAATTAATTTCTGCACTACACCAATGTGGCTGTACAAAACACCAGTGTCCTTTTACTGGGGGCAACTGCATGATATCGCCAAAGAGAAGTACATTTACGCCACCAAAAAGTTTATCATTTGTTTTGAATTCTTGCAATCTTAAATGAATTATTCGCAAATTCTCGTAAGATACCATTGATATCTCGTCGATAATCAACCACCTTGTATGACGCCACTTTCGTCTCTCCTGTTCGAGCCTCTGTCCTGTCAGTCGTCGATAGGTCATGGCAGTACCTTTTTCAATAGGCAACGAGAACAAGGAATGCAGAGTTTTTCCGAATATTTGACGGGCAGCGACGCCAGTCAAAGAAGCTACTTCGATGAAAGATGGTTTTATCATCATATCAACTGTAGGATTATAGCAGCGTTTAACGTGTTCAACAAGTAATTTTAAAATAAACGATTTGCCACTGCCAGCTCCTCCGGTAATAAAAAGCAACATTTGTTCCGGATTTTCAACAGCGTTTTTTTTAATATCTTTCTCAATTACTGCGGAAACTGATTTTAATAAGTCTTTCTGTTGAATATTAAGACTTCGAATACTATTAAGGAACACGTCTTCTGGCATTGCAATTGTTTCTTGCTGTTGATCTTCATATAAATCACCTTGATCATAATATATTGTTTCGTCGGCATGAATTCCGACTGGATCTCTTAAATGTTCATTAGTTTCTTCTTCATGTACAACATTCAAAGCAACAGCTTGGGCGAGCGCCGCTTCAATAATTTGCTCTGCGTGAGTAAATTGTTCGACGGTTGCGTTACCCAACATAGGTTTCAACTCGTGTTGCCGTCGAAGAAAACATTGTTCCGAAGATTCGTTTTCGGACATAAGTGTACTTTCATCCCGAAATGGAATGTGACACACTATTAAGTTGTAGAAGTATCCTTCTCTATCACTGTTCAGGGTATAATATCGGTGGCGGAGTACAGCTGGTTTATTTCTTATTCGCATTCGGGTATTGTCCTTCAATTTTATAAACTTCGATCTCGAAATTTCTTCATCGTCAGTTCTAAGTTCTGCGTCGCCATCCTCTTCTGTCCATATATTACTTGAAACTGTTTCATATCGGACAGCAAATTCGGCTAAACTCAAGTTCTCTAGGTTGTCTGGCCTCTTTACGTAACGATCGAATATGTTATTGAAAAATGATGTTCCATTTTCTTCAAATCGCAGAATTCTACATCTCTGCTCAGGCCGACAGCTGTTTATAAATACAGCTTTTCGCGAGCTCATTTTAAGAGGCAGATGGCATAATCGATAAGCACATTCTATAGCATTGACCATACGTTGAGATAGAATTGCCATAGATACCGAAAATAATTGATTTCGGATGGTATCGTTTCGGCGTTTCGCTCGTAAAACGGCTTCTTTAATAATATTTCCTGTGTCCTGCGGCTCGCATTTACTTGCGTATTTAGCATTATAATATGCGACGGCTGTAACATTTCCGCATGGTTGAATATCCATGTTTGCTTTCCAAAGCTTTAAAAGAGTTGGGTTGTAATTATTCACCATAACTTCATTTGCGGTTCTTTTAAGTACGCAGAAACGCCCGTTGTTGGCAAGTGTGTCATCTGGGCCTAAGCACATCGTTCTTTCACTTATCGGTCTGGGGAATCCAAATCGACAAGAACGATTATTACGATCTTTGTAACATGTATGAGAATGTTTATGAATTTGTACTTTTTGAACTATATCGTTCATATCGTGATTTTCGATGTCCAATAATGAACAAGATACAGTTTTCTCAATAACATTTTGGCCTTCGTTGGTAAGGAAATCAGGTACGTTTGCGCACCAAATAAGCATGTGCAAATGTGGACTTCCCCGATTTTGAAATTCAATTCTATACCAAAAATCGGTAACAACGCCGCCTAAGCATTGCGAGTTTTTTATATACTGCATTAACGCGTTTACGCGTAACGTAAATTGTCTTGCGATAACTACCGGGTGTCTCTGAACCAATTGTAGTCGATCTGCAAACGTTAGGTTTTCAAGTTCGGTCGTTGATTGACCTTCGGATAGTAGTAATGCCTTCAACATATCTGGCCAATTCAGATCATTACAAGAGAACGTAGCAAACCATGTGGGCGGTCCAAGACTTCGGACCATGGCGATTAATTCCGAACAGCATCGTTTCCAGTATGATGCCGATCCTCTTATGTTTCTCATTGTGAGATGTATGTTGTCTACTAATCCCTCTGGAGTATATTCACCTTGGCGCATTCTACATGACACTGAAATGCTAGCTTTTGCGCGGTAATATTCAACCACAGATAATGCGAAGAACAGATAATCTGTTCGTTGGAACCGTTTGTCATTGCTCAAAATACGTGCTTGGAAGTAATCTAATGGTGTTATTGGGATGTCACGATGCTCTCTGAATCCATTTTTTCCATCTGGAAACAGGAAGTACCAACACAGTTCTTCAATTCTTCTCTCCCTCTCTAGGTTCAAAGGAGGCGCTGTTTTTCTATTTATATTAGCCAGTTGTATCGGGTCATTTTCGGCGTTATTATTATTATTATTATTATTATTATTGTTGTTGATACAGACGATATTATCGATGTTGGGAACACCTTCGTCAATCGAACGTAGCATGCTTGTTTCGAAAATAATTCGTGTTCCGTTGGATTCATTTCGTGGGGTCGCAACCGATAGATGTTGCATTCTTTCTACCAGTGAAGATCTATTTCTCTCGGATGCAATTGTTACAGGTGTTAATGAGTAGATATTTAATACATTACTGTTGCCATCTTTCGCATACAAATTACGACGCAAGGTGGCGTGTAAAGCATCAATAGTAGTAAATTTCATACAGCATGAGGCGCCCCGTAACGGTGCTTTATATCCTTTTGGATCTCTTGCATGGGAATCAAACAACCAATAGCAGGTGGTCTCCGATTGGTTGCTACATGATACAGCTATTGAGGTAAGATTCGCGGTAAGAATTCCGTACATATACCGTTGAAAAAATGTAATCAAACCATTTTTTAAATTTGGAAATCCATCAACACCGTTATCAATATCAATGTGACCATTTACCGACATTTCATAGTCAACGTTGATATTGACTCGCCTATTATTATATGTTACGTGTGGCAGTAATTCAGTTGCGGCTAAATAGTCTACATTGATTTCGTTGGGGTTAGGAATACTTCGCGCTTCAATGCAATCACGATAATATTTATCTCCTATTATAACCACATAATCGACATCACTAGTACACCACGTACTAGGATCTAGGGAATGAAACGCAACACATGCAACTGCAGCTATGCCAGTACATTGCTTACCACGAGATTCGATACCGAAGCGATCGCTAGCTTGATGAAACGTGCCTCGTAAAATAGCTACATTTCGACCAACGTCTACAAATCTACTGTTTAGTTCAGTATTTCTTTGTGCAACTTCAATTTCTTCTGTTACAATAGCCGGCTGTTCAATGACATGAGCTATTTCGAAAATATTACTGGTAATGTTTGAAAAACATGGTTGTACGTCTTTGTACAAAGCATTATTTTGTAATAGCCATTGTAAGGCTACCCGAAGCTTTCCGACATCAATTTTTAATTGTCGCTGTCGCTCCAAATTTTCGTAACTTTCAACTACAATCATTATACCGGTTTGGTTTAATTGGACTGGAAGTTGCTCGGCTACTTCGAACACATCGCGAGCAAATAGGACTACCTGACCTTTGCACCAATCCTGACTGAAGCGATTCTGAATTTTCATAATTTTTAGAAACGGCACTATTCTGCACAACATTTGTTTCTCGATTTCCGATAAATCTGCTATTTCCTGAGGTACAGACATTAGTTCCATTTTATTCCAAAATGCCTGCGATGGAACTTTGTGATTTTTAAGATGATTTAGACAACGAGAACATGTTGTTATCTTCTCTGATTCGATTAGATTTGCAGGAATTAGACCAGACAAAGGCTGCGTGTGTAAAGTGTAACGTTGCTGCGGATATAAAGTCTTGCAACACACTGCACACGGTACATCAGCAAAAATATTAATAGCCGATTGAAAGTAGTCTTCCTGGAGGAAACGTTCTTTCCTTCGGTTTTTAGCTACTTCGCGCATATTTCTTAAACGTGTATTTTTTGTTTCGGTATTTTCCCTTAACAATACTTCACGATTACGATTTTTAATGAGCATTAGACGATGTGAACGTTCTTCAATACATTGATTGCATAAACGCCTGTGGATTAATCTCAGCCTACGCGATTGTTTCTCAGCAGATTCGTTTGCTAAACGCCTGTGGGTTAATCTCAATCTACGTGATCGTTCCTCAGCAGATTCGTTTGCTAAACGTCTGTGGATTATTCTCAATCTACGTGATCGTTCCTCAGCAGATTCGTTCGCTAAGCGTCTATGGATTAATCTCATTCTACGTGATCGTTCCTCAGCAGTTTCGTTCGCTAAGCGTCTGTGGATTAATCTCAGCCTACGTGATCGTTTCTCAGCAGATTCGTTCGCTAAGCGTCTATGGATTAATCTCAATCTACGTGATCGTTCCTCAGCAGATTCGTTCGCTAAGCGTCTATGGATTAATCTCAATCTACGTGATCGTTCCTCAGCAGATTCGTTCGCTAAGCGTCTATGGATTAATCTCAATCTACGTGATCGTTCCTCAGCAGTTTCGTTCGCTAAGCGTCTGTGGATTAATCTCAGCCTACGTGATTGTTTCTCAGCAGATTCGTTCGCTAAGCGTCTATGGATTAATCGCAATCTACGTGATCGTTCTTCGACAGATTCGTTCTTTAAACGATTATAAATTATGGTTAGGCGACGTATCTTCTCCTCTATCGTTTCACGCAATAATTTTGAACGCATATATTTTCGCATTGCAGATAATCTCAAATGGCGTTCGTTAATAGTTTCATGACATCGTTTCTCTGTATTTCTTTTGCAATTTTTGTACAGACGTAATTGCGTGGCGTCGTTTGATTCATTCGCACGATACTTCCTCATACGGGATGCATGTTTTGTAGGTCTACCCATCGCTTCAAGCAAACGTGGTTGGTTTGTTTCTTTTTTAGAAACAATTGGTCGCTCCAAGCAGACGCGGTTGGTTTGTTTTTTATTATATTATAACAAACAATTACTGGTCGCTCCAAGCAGACGCGGTTGTTTTATTTTTATATTACAAACAATTATTGGTCGCTCCAAGCAGACGCGGTTGGTTTGTTTTTTATATTACAAACAAGTGTTGGTCGCTCCAAGCAGACGCGATTGGTTTGTTTTTATTACAAACAATTATTGGTCGCTCCAAGCAGACGCGGTTGGTTTGTTTTTACAAACAATTATTGGTCGCTCCAAGCAGACGCGGTTGGTTTGTTTTTACAAACAATTATTGGTCGTTCCAAGCAGACGCGGTTGTTTAATTTTTACAAACAATTATTGGTCGCTCCAAGCAGACGCCGTTGGTTTGTTTTATAAAAACAATTACTGGTCGCTCCACGCAGACGCGGTTGGTTTGTTTTTTATTATTATTACAAACAGTTATTTGGTCGCTCCAAGCAGACGCGGTTGGTTTTGGATTTTATAAAAAATATAATAAAATAATAGAAATTTAAACGACTACCTTTGCAGCACTTTTCAAAATATTCAATTAATTATTACAACAGGTATCAATCAATTGAACACCTAACGTTGCCAGGTTTTCGTTTCAACTGACTACGCGATCTGTCTATGGGCTGTAGCTATGTTTGTTTGTATTGTGAGGACGATCGCAATAATAGGCAAACTTATAGTAGAATTCCGTTACATTGTGCGATAAGTGGAAAATAAAGCAATGCGATATTCGTACAAAACTCACGGCAATGTTAAATGGATCTAATATAACATAAATTTACAAATACTTGCAATTTAATTAAAATTTGCATTACTTAATATTGAATTACATTTCCACGCGTCGTTTTATGCATCTTGGCACTGATTCGTATATTCATATCGTTATGATTTTATATCTCACGTTCTTCTGTTTGCTTCACGAAGCTCATTTTTTGTTTACAGGTTTTTTTTTTCAAGTACATTATACTTTACAATATTGCCAACAATTCTTCATGGGGTTCAAATGAAGGTTGTTTAATGCCCAGTGTACAATTTTATAATTACTACATTATTCTTCGAACCGAATACTATTCAACATTAAGAGGGTATGAATATTTCTATCATTGACTATACGCCGTTTAGTTTTTGCGCATTTCTGGCGAATAGAATATTTACGAATATTTACGTTCAATATAAACTACTACGCACATACCGAAAGGAATGTAAACATAGAGAATAATATGTGCGATCCTGGAATGTGCCCCACCAATTCTCTTCCTTTGGAAGTCAGAGATTCCTGCTCAGTTTCATACGAACAGCGATTCGATCAAGTGGTAAGTACGATACGTGCAATATTTCATTTCCGTCTACGTTGTATCTAATTATGTATATTAATATTTCTTAATGGCTGGTGGTACGGTTCATTTAGTTGCTGTATTATTATAGTCAATTTGAACAAAAAATACCTAGTTTTATTACATCAAAGAATAACTTATTATTTTCATTATTTAACTTTAGATTTTGAATTGTTAACAAATATTTATTACAAATATTATAATGAATAAAAAAGTAATACAAATATGTTAACAAATATGAATAGATATTTCCTTTCTTTTATTATCATTATCAATAATATTCAATATTGCTTTTTTTATCGGTTGACTGTGCCCTGAATACGAATGTAGGAAACATTTATTGCTATTAGAACCGTTGTTCGGGTGTTAAACAATGTACGAAATTAAATGGGGGAACAAACGAATAATTTTATTAATTTATACTGGTCGACAGTGAACTTGGTATGAAATCGCACATTCATATAATTATAATTTCTTCTACAACTTCATTTTAAAACTAATTAGAATTTCTTCTACAACTTTAATTTAAAAAAAAATATTATTATTTGAGTACTGATACATTTCGAATGTCATTTTCATCGCTTTTGTCGATGTTTAAACATACGTAGTTGATTGTATTTTATTACATATTTCGCAATTCAAACAATCAAAAATTTTCGTCACTAATGAAAAATAGTTTCCGTGTTCGTATTCAGTGAATATAATAATAAAACTATACAAGAAGTACATATTGAGTGTTAGTTATCCTGATACACTTTAAAAAGTATAGATGTGTTTCGATATACACGGTCTTGTCGCCGTTCGTGTGACTTTCGTTCTATACAATATAAACACTATGTCACTGTTATCGATAACATTCTACCTCTAGTCATTAACTAATATTAATGTAACTGTTGTTGCTTATATATTTTTATTTTTTTTTTTTTTTACAAATATTACTAAACAAATATTTTTGTTTCAGAACATAAGTCATAATAAAAACATTAAAAAAAAAATGGGAGAATCTGATAACAATTGTAAGTATTATTTTTATATCTTTAATAATGGCAATTAAAGAGTACATGAAAAAAGTAAAAGAAGCTGTGCAAAATGTATGTTGTGAATATTTCAGAAACATGCCTGCAGTATATATATATATATTTCTTTTTGTTTTCTCTATCAGATCAACAAATGTTCAGGGATGTTCAGCTGCTGCTGCAGCAGCAGCAGGAACAGCATCATCGGGAAATGCAGCTGCTGCAGCAGCAGCTGCAGCAGCAACAGCAACAGCAGTTGCAGCAACTGAGGGAGGAGCTCCTCCCTCAGCAACAAGAGGATCACCGACCGAGGGAGGAGCCCCTCCCTCAGGTGCAAGAGATGGAATCCGGCGAGGAGGCGAAGCCACCGCGAAGTATGTATTACAGATTCTTTTTTATATGATGAATTATTGCCTCGTACAGAGGAATTCAATATTGCCCTTATCAGAACATCTCTGCTGTTCAATATTAGGGAAAATATTTATAATAATAATATTTTAATGAAAAAAATATATATCTAATAATTTCAATTTTTATACGTTACAGAAAGAGGAGTGGCGGCAGGGAGATCGCGGCGCCTGAGGGGTTACCGGGGGGGTCAGGGTAGGGGGGGAGGGGAACAGGCGGAAGGGGAAGGGGAAGGGGGGGCCGGGGTAATATTGTCAAATTATGCTTCTACTAAAACCAAAATTTTTTTTTTATTTTCTTAATAAAGTGATTTAAAAAACATGTTATTCCGAGTTCTGCTGTTTTATTTTTATTAACTAACAGTAATTGATCCTTACTAAACCATTCCCATTGACATATAACTGCACGGCATCCTACAAATATTGTTCGTTTCTCTGAATTCCACTAAAAATTGTGAAATAAAATAATTTTTAACAAAAAAAACATCCGACTTCGAAATGCACTAAAAAGTATAAAATAATTTCTATTTCATTTATACCAATATTCCATAGCTATTAATAATATCTACTTAATCGTTAAATAGGATACCAATTACATTTCAAAGTTTTCGGAGGCGGCGCAAAATTAAAAATACCCGAACAAACGATGCTGCCAATAACGATTTGATTACGGTATGGCAAGCTTGGTAATTGATAAGTTGTAAGAGAAAAATTATAGGTCCGGCTGAAAACATTTGTAATTGTAACGATTATATGAGAAATTGGCAGCAGTCCTGATGTACATGCACTATACTGCAGTTCACAAGAGATCATACTTAACTCGCGCCGCTCACTAGGTCTAGAGAGATTTTTAATAACGTGTGTTATTCCCCTCTACAGCTTGCTTCTTATTATACTTTGCGAACATATAAATGGTGGGCAGAAATATATGACGTACGATAACTGATAACCGGTGATGATATTGTAAAGTATCACGATACAATGAAATTTCTATTATTTGTCGCAAAAAAAAATGATGTGAACGCATAGCAAGAAGCACGCTGTAAAGGGGAATCACACGCACTATTAAAAATCTCCCCAGACTTCAGTAGGCCACTAGCTGCGCGAGTTAAGTGCGGTCACTCGTGAACTGCAGTATAGTTAATTCGCAATGGGTTTGTTGATTCCCATTGAATATTGTTTACTTGAAACTATCAAATAGGTGATTTATCATAGGTTGCCGACGCCGGAGTTAGGATCTTCCTAGTAGAGGAAAAGTTTTTAATTTTGCGCCGCCTCCGAAAACTTTGAAATGTAATTGGTATCCTATTTAACGATTAAGTAGATATTATTAATAGCTATGGAATATTGGTATAAATGAAATAGAAATTATTTTATACTTTTTAGTGCATTTCGAAGTCGGATGTTTTTTTTGTTAAAAATTATTTTATAGATATAGTAATAACGAAACTGTTATTATATGTACATTGATCTGGAGGTAGGGATCAGTATATTGCAGGAGATCTAATGCAGATATAGTAATAACGATACTGCCATTAAATGTACATTGATCGATGGGAAGGGATCATTATATTACATTATATCTAATGTAGATATGGTAATAATGATATTGTTATTAAGTGTACATTGGTCTGTGGGATTAAATCAGTATATTACATTACATCTGATGTAGATATAGTAATAATGATATTGTTATTAAATGTATATTACACGTCTAATGTAGATATAGTAATAACGAAACTGTTATTATATGTACATTGATCTGTGGGAAGAGATAAGTATATTACATTATATCTAATGTAGATATAGTAATAGTGATATTGTTATTAAATGTACATTGGTCTGTGGAAATAAATCAGTATATTACATAACATCTGATGTAGATATAGTAATAATGATATTGTCATTAAATGTATATTACATGTCTAATGTAGATATAGTAATGACGATACTGCCATTATATGTACATTGATCGGTGGGAAGGGATCATTATATTACATTATGTCTAATGTAGATATAGTAATAATGATATCGTTAATAACTGTATATTACATATCTAATGTAGATATAGTAATAACGATACTGTTAATATATCTACATTGATCTGTGGGAAGGTATCAGTATATTACATTATATCTATTTTAGATATAGTAATAACGAACTGTTATTATATGTACATTGATCTGGGGGTAGGGATCAGTATATTACATGATATCTAATGTAGATATAGTAATAATGATATTGTTATACAATGTACTTTGTTCTGTGGGAAGGGATCATTATATTACATTATATCTAATGTAGATATAGTAATAACGAAACTGCCATTATATGTACATTGATCGTTGGAAAGGAATCATTATATTACATTATATCTAATGTAGATATAGTAATCATGATATTGTTAATAAATGTATATTACATATCTAATGTAGATATAGTAATAACGATACTGTTAATATATCTACATTGATCTGTGGGAAGGTATCAGTATATTACATTATATCTATTTTAGATATAGTAATAACGAAACTGTTATTATATGTACATTGATCTGGGGGTAGGGATCAGTATATTACATTATATCTAATGTAGATATAGTATTAATGATATTGTTATTAAATGTATATTACATATCTAATGTAGATATAGTAATAACGGGAATGCCATTATATGTACATTGATCTGTGGGAAGGGATCAGTATATTACATTATATCTAACGTAGATATAGTAATAATGATACTGTTATTCAATGTACATTGATCTGTGGGAAGGAATCAGCATATTGCAGGAGATCTAATGCAGATATAGTAATAACGATACTGCCATTATATGTACATTGATCGGTGGGAAGGGATCATTATATTACATTATATCTAATGTAGATATGGTAATAATGATATTGTTATTAAATGTACATTGATCTGTGGGATTAAATCAGTATATTAAATTACATCTGACGTAGATATAGTAATAATGGTATTGTTATTAAATGTACATTGGTCTGTGGGATTAAATCAGTATATTAAATTTTATCTGATGTAGATATAGTAATAATGATATTGTTATTAAATGTATATTACATATCTAATGTAGATATAGTAATAACGCTACTGTTATTGTATGTACATTGATCTGTGGGAAGGTATCAGTATATTAGATTGCATCTAATGTAGATATAGTATGATATTGTTATTAATTGTACATTGGTCTGTGGGAATAAATCAGTATATTACATTTCATCTGATGTAGATATATTAATAATGATATTGTTAATAAATGTATATTACATATCTAATGTAGATATAGTAATAACGATACTGTTATTATATGTACATTGATCTGTGGGAAGAGATAATTATATTACATTATATCTAATGTAGATATAGTAATAGTGATATTGTTATTAAATGTACATTGGTCTGTGGAAATAAATCAGTATATTACATAACATCTGATGTAGATATAGAAATAATGATATTGTTATTAAATGTATATTACATGTCTAATGTAGATATAGTAATGACGATACTGCCATTATATGTACATTGATCGGTGGGAAGGGATCATTATATTACATTATATCTAATGTAGATATAGTAATAATGATATTGTTAATAATTGTATATTACATATCTAATGTAGATATAGTAATAACGATACTGTTATTATATGTACATTGATCTGTGGGAAGGTATCAGTATATTACATTGTATCTAATGTAGATATAGTATACGATACTGTTATTAATGTACATTGATCTGTGGGATAGGATCAGTATATTACATTATATCTGAATGTAGATATAGTATAATGATATTGTTATTAAATGTATATTACATATCTAATGTAGATATAGTAATAACGGGAATGCCATTATATGTACATTGATCTGTGGGAAGGGATCAGTATATTACATTATATCTAACGTAGATATAGTAATAATGATACTGTTATTCAATGTACATTGATCTGTGGGAAGGAATCAGCATATTGCAGGAGATCTAATGCAGATATAGTAATAACGATACTGCCATTATATGTACATTGATCGGTGGGAAGGGACCATTATATTACATTATATCTAATGTAGATATGGTAATAATGATATTGTTATTAAATGTACACTGACCTGTGGGATTAAATCAGTATATTAAATTACATCTGATGTAGATATAGTAATAATGGTATTGGTATTAAATGTACATTGGTCTGTGGGATTAAATCAGTATATTGAATTTCATCTGAGGTAGATATAGTAATAATGATATTGTTATTAAATGTATATTACATATCTAATATAGAGATAGTAATAACGGTACTGTTATTATATGTACATTCATCTGTGGGAAGGGATGAGTATATTACATTATATCTATTGTAGATATAGTAATAACGAAACTGTTATTATATGTACATTGATCTGTGAGATTAAATCAGTATATTAAATTACATCTGATGTAGATATAGTAATAATGGTGCTGTTATTAAATGTACATTGATCTCTGGGGTTAAATCAGTATATTACATTACATCTGATGTAGATATAGTAATAATGACATTGTTGTTAAATATATATTACATTACATCTGATGTAGATATAGTAATAATGATATTATTATCAAATATATATTACATATCTAATGTAGATATAGTAATATCGATACTGTTATTATATGTACATTGATCTGTGGGAAGGTATCAGTATATTACATATATCTAATGTAGATATAGTAATAACGAAACTGTTATTAAGTGTTTATTACATATCTAATGGAGATATAGTTATGACGATAATGTTACAATCTGTGCATTGATCTGTGGGAAGGTATCAGTATATTACATTGTATCTAATGTAGATATAGTATGATATTGTTATTAAATGTACATTGGTCTGTGGGATTAAATCAGTATATTAGATTTCATCTGATGTAGATATAGTATTAATGATATTGTTATTAAATGTATATTACATATCTAATGTAGATATAGTAATAACGGGAATGCCATTATATGTACATTGATCTGTGGGAAGGGATCAGTATATTACATTATATCTAACGTAGATATAGTAATAATGATACTGTTATTCAATGTACATTGATCTGTGGGAAGGAATCAGTATATTGCAGGAGATCTAATGCAGATATAGTAATAACGATACTGCCATTATATGTACATTGATCGGTGGGAAGGGATCATTATATTACATTATATCTAATGTAGATATGGTAATAATGATATTGTTATTAAATGTACATTGATCTGTGGGATTAAATCAGTATATTAAATTACATCTGACGTAGATATAGTAATAATGGTATTGTTATTAAATGTACATTGGTCTGTGGGATTAAATCAGTATATTAAATTTTATCTGATGTAGATATAGTAATAATGATATTGTTATTAAATGTATATTACATATCTAATGTAGATATAGTAATAACGCTACTGTTATTGTATGTACATTGATCTGTGGGAAGGTATCAGTATATTACATTGCATCTAATGTAGATATAGTATGATATTGTTATTAATTGTACATTGGTCTGTGGGAATAAATCAGTATATTACATTTCATCTGATGTAGATATATTAATAATGATATTGTTATTAAATGTATATTACATATATAATGTAGATATAGTAATAACGATACTGTTATTATATGTACATTGATCTGTGGGAAGAGATAAGTATATTACATTATATCTAATGTAGATATAGTAATAGTGATATTGTTATTAAATGTACATTGGTCTGTGGAAATAAATCAGTATATTACATAACATCTGATGTAGATATAGAAATAATGATATTGTTATTAAATGTATATTACATGTCTAATGTAGATATAGTAATGACGATACTGCCATTATATGTACATTGATCGGTGGGAAGGGATCATTATATTACATTATATCTAATGTAGATATAGTAATAATGATATTGTTAATAATTGTATATTACATATCTAATGTAGATACAGTAATAACGATACTGTTATTATATGTACATTGATCTGTGGGAAGGTATCAGTATATTACATTATATCTATTTTAGATATAGTAATAACGAAACTGTTATTATATGTACATTGATCTGGGGGTAGGGATCAGTATATTACATTATATCTAATGTAGATATAGTAATAATGATATTGTTATTAAATGTATATTACATATCTAATGTAGATATAGTAATAACGGGAATGCCATTATATGTACATTGATCTGTGGGAAGGGATCAGTATATTACATTATATCTAACGTAGATATAGTAATAATGATACTGTTATTCAATGTACATTGATCTGTGGGAAGGAATCAGCATATTGCAGGAGATCTAATGCAGATATAGTAATAACGATACTGCCATTATATGTACATTGATCGGTGGGAAGGGATCATTTTATTACATTATATCTAATGTAGATATGGTAATAATGATATTGTTATTAAATGTACATTGACCTGTGGGATTAAATCAGTATATTAAATTACATCTGATGTAGATATAGTAATAATGGTATTGTTATTAAATGTACATTGGTCTGTGGGATTAAATCAGTATATTGAATTTCATCTGATGTAGATATAGTAATAATGATATTGTTATTAAATGTATATTACATATCTAATATAGAGATAGTAATAACGGTACTGTTATTATATGTACATTCATCTGTGGGAAGGGATGAGTATATTACATTATATCTATTGTAGATATAGTAATAACGAAACTGTTATTATATGTACATTGATCTGTGAGATTAAATCAGTATATTAAATTACATCTGATGTAGATATAGTAATAATGGTGCTGTTATTAAATGTACATTGATCTCTGGGGATAAATCAGTATATTACATTACATCTGATGTAGATATAGTAATAATGATATTATTATTAAATATATATTACATTACATCTGATGTAGATATAGTAATAATGATATTATTATCAAATATATATTACATATCTAATGTAGATATAGTAATATCGATACTGTTATTATATGTACATTGATCTGTGGGAAGGTATCAGTATATTACATATATCTAATGTAGATATAGTAATAACGAAACTGTTATTAAGTGTTTATTACATATCGAATGGAGATATAGTTATGACGATAATGTTACAATCTGTGCATTGATCTGTGGGAAGGTATCAGTATATTACATTGTATCTAATGTAGATATAGTATGATATTGTTATTAAATGTACATTGGTCTGTGGGATTAAATCAGTATATTACATTTCATCTGATGTAGATATAGTATTAATGATATTGTTATTAAATGTATATTACATATCTAATGTAGATATAGTAATAACGGGAATGCCATTATATGTACATTGATCTGTGGGAAGGGATCAGTATATTACATTATATCTAACGTAGATATAGTAATAATGATACTGTTATTCAATGTACATTGATCTGTGGGAAGGAATCAGTATATTGCAGGAGATCTAATGCAGATATAGTAATAACGATACTGCCATTATATGTACATTGATCGGTGGGAAGGGATCATTATATTACATTATATCTAATGTAGATATGGTAATAATGATATTGTTATTAAATGTACATTGATCTGTGGGATTAAATCAGTATATTAAATTACATCTGACGTAGATATAGTAATAATGGTATTGTTATTAAATGTACATTGGTCGGTGGGATTAAATCAGTATATTAAATTTCATCTGATGTAGATATAGTAATAATGATATTGTTATTAAATGTATATTACATATCTAATGCAGATATAGTAATAACGCTACTGTTATTGTATGTACATTGATCTGTGGGAAGGTATCAGTATATTACATTGTATCTAATGTAGATATAGTATGATATTGTTATTAAATGTACATTGGTCTGTGGGAATAAATCAGTATATTACATAACATCTGATGTAGATATAGTAATAACGATATTGTTATTAAATGTACATTGGTCTGTGGGATTAAATCAGTATATTACATTACATCTGATGTAGATATAGTAATAATGATATTGTTATTGAATGTAGATTGGTCTGTGGGATTAAATCAGTATATTAAATTACATCTGATGTGGATAAAGTAATAATGGTATTGTTATTAAATGTACATTGGTCTGTGGGATTAAATCAGTATATTGAATTTCATCTGAGGTAGATATAGTAATAATGATATTGTTATTAAATGTATATTACATATCTAATATAGATATAGTAATAACGATACTGTTATTATATGTACATTCATCTGTGGGAAGGGATGAGTATATTACATTATATCTATTGTAGATATAGTAATAACGAAACTGTTATTATATGTACATTGATCTGTGAGATTAAATCAGTATATTAAATTACATCTGATGTAGATATAGTAATAATGGTGTTGTTATTAAATGTACATTGATCTGTGGGATTAAATCAGTATATTACATTACATCTGGTGTAGATATAGTAATAATGATATTGTTATTAAATATATATTACATTACATCTGATGTAGATATAGTAATAATGATATTATTATCAAATATATATTACATATCTAATGTAGATATAGTAATATCGATACTGTTATTATATGTACATTGATCTGTGGGAAGGTATCAGTATATTACATATATCTAATGTAGATATAGTAATAACGAAACTGTTATTATATCTACATTGATCTGTGGGAAGGGATCAGTATATTATATTATATCTAATGTAGGTATAGTATAAATGATACTGTTATTCAATGTACATTGATCTGTGGGAAGGAATCAGTATATTGCAGTAGATCTAATGTAGATATAGTAATAACGGTACTATTATTAATTGTTTATTACATATCTAATGTAGATATAGTTATGACGATAATGTTACAATCTGTGCATTGATCTGTGGGAAGTGATCAGTATATTACATTATATCTAAAGAAGATATAGTAATAATGATATTGTTACCAAAAGTACATTGATCTGTGCGAAGGCATCAGTATATTACATTATATCTAATGAAGATATAGTAGTAGTGATAGTGTTATTAAATGTACATTGGTCTGTGGGAATAAATCCGTATATTACATAACATCTGATGTAGATATAGTAATAATGATATTGTTATTAAGTGTATATTGCATGTCTAATGTAGATATGGTAATAACGATATTGCCATTATATGTACATTGATGGGTGGGAAGCTATCATTATATTACATTATATCTAATGTAGATATAGCAATAATGATATTGTTTTTTAATGTACATTGGTCTGCGGGATTAAATCAGTATATTAAATTTCATCTGATGTAGATATAGTAATAATGATATTGTCATTAAATGTATATTACATATCTAATGTAGATATAGTAATAACGATACTGTTATTATATGTACATTGATCTGTGGGAAGGTATCAGTATATTACATTATATCTAAAGAGGATATAGTAATGACGAAACTGTTATTATATGTACATTGATCTGTGGGATTAAATCAGTATATTATATTACATCTGATGTAGATATAGTAATAATGGTATTGTTATTAAATGTACATTGGTCTGTCGGATTAAATCAGTATATTAAATTTCATCTGATGTAGATATACTAATAATGATATTTTTAAAAAATGTATATTACATATCTAATGCAGATATAGTAATAACGATACTGTTATTACATGTACATTGATCTGTGGGAAGGTATCAGTATATTACATTATATCTAATGTAGGTATAGTAATAACGAAACTGTTATTATATGTACATTGATCTGTGGGATTAAATCAGTATATTAAATTACATCTGGTGTAGATATAGTAATAATGGTATTGTTATTAAATGTACATTGGTCTGTGGGATTCAATCAGTATATTAAATTACATCTGATGTAGATATAGTGATAATGGTATTGTTATTAAATGTACATTGGTCTGTGGGATTAAATCAGTAAATTAAATTTCGTCTGATGTAGATATAGTAATAGTGATATTGTTATTAAATGTATATTACATATCTAATGTAGATATAGTAATAATGATATTGTTATTAAATGTACATTGGTCTGTGGGATTAAATCAGTATATTAAATTTCATCTGATGTAGATATAGTAATAATGATATTGTAATTAAATGTATATTACATATCTAATGTAGATATAGTAATAACGAAACTGTTATTATATGTACATTGATCTGTGGGAAGGGATAAGTATATTACATTATATCTAATGTAGATATAGTAATAATGACATTGTTGCCAAAATTACATTGATCTGTGGGAAGGCATCAGTATATTACATTATATCCAATGTAGATATAGTATAAATGATACTGTTATTCAATGTACATTGATCTGTGGGAAGGAATCAGTATATTGCAGTAGATCTAATGTAGATATAGTAATAACAATACTGTTATTAAGTGTTTATTACATATCTAATGTAGATATAGTAATAACGGGAATGCCATTATATGTACATTGATCTGTGGGAAGGGATCAGTATATTACATTATATCTAACGTAGATATAGTAATAATGATACTGTTATTCAATGTACATTGATCTGTGGGAAGTAATCAGTATATTGCAGGAGATCTAATGCAGATATAGTAATAACGATACTGCCACTATATGTACATTGATCGGTGGGAAGGGATCATTATATTACATTATATCT
>NW_025791196.1:0-53020 GCF_907164935.1 Osmia bicornis bicornis | reverse complement strand
ATTTAATATACTGATTTAATCGCACAGATCAATGTACATATAATAACAGTTTCGTTATTACTATATCTAAAATAGATATAATGTAATATACTGATACCTTCCCACAGATCAATGTACATATAATAACAGTATCGTTATTACTATATCTACATTAGATATGTAATATACATTTAATAACAATATCATTATTACTATATCTACATTAGATATAATGTAATATAATGATCCCTTCTCACCGATCAATGTACATATAATGGCAGTATCGTCATTACTATATCTACATTAGACATGTAATATACATTTAATAACAATATCATTATTACTATATCTACATCAGATGTTATGTAATATACTGATTTATTTCCACAGACCAATGTACATTTAATAACAATATCACTATTACTATATCTACATTAGATATAATGTAATATACTTATCTCTTCCCACAGATCAATGTACATATAATAACAGTATCGTTATTACTATATCTACATTAGACGTGTAATATACATTTAATAACAATATCATTATTACTATATCTACCTCAGATGAAATTCAATATACTGATTTAATCCCACAGACCAATGTACATTTAATAACAATACCATTATTACTATATCTACATCAGATGTAATTTAATATACTGATTTAATCCCACAGATCAATGTACATTTAATAACAATATCATTATTACCATATCTACATTAGATATAATGTAATATAATGATCCCTTCCCACCGATCAATGTACATATAATGGCAGTATCGTTATTACTATATCTGCATTAGATCTCCTGCAATATACTGATTCCTTCCCACAGATCAATGTACATTGAATAACAGTATCATTATTACTATATCTACATTAGATATAATGTAATATACTGATCCCTACCCCCAGATCAATGTACATATAATAAGCGTTTCGTTATTACTATATCTAAAATAGATATAATGTAATATAATGATCCCTTCCCACAGATCAATGTACATATAATAACAGTATCGTTATTACTATATCTACATTAGATATGTAATATACATTTAGTAACAATATCATTATTACCATATCTACATTAGATATAATGTAATATAATGATCCCTTCCCACCGATCAATGTACATATAATGGCAGTATCGTTATTACTATATCTGCATTAGATCTCCTGCAATATACTGATTCCTTCCCACAGATCAATGTACATTGAATAACAGTATCATTAGTACTATATCTACGTTAGATATAATGTAATATACTGATCCCTTCCCACAGATCAATGTACATATAATGGCATTTCCGTTATTACTATATCTACATTAGATATGTAATATACATTTAATAACAATATCATTATTACTATATCTAATGTAGATATAATGTAATATACTGATCCCTACCCCCAGATCAATGTACATATAATAACAGTTTCGTTATTACTATATCTAAAATAGATATAATGTAATATACTGATACCTTCCCACAGATCAATGTACATATAATAACAGTATCGTTATTACTATATCTACATTAGATATGTAATATAAATATAATAACAATATCATTATTACTATATCTACATCAGATGTAATGTAATATACTGATTTAATCCCACAGACCAATGTACATTTAATAACAATATCGTGATTTCTATATCTACATCAGATATTATGTAATATACTGATTTATTTCCACAGACCAATGTACATTCAATAACAATATCATTATTACTATATCTACATTAGATATAATGTAATATACTGATCCCTACCCCCAGATCAATGTACATATAATACAGTTTCGTTATTACTATATCTAAAATAGATATAATGTAATATACTGATACCTTCCCACAGATCAATGTACATATAATAACAGTATCGTTATTACTATATCTACAATAGATATAATGTAATATACTCATCCCTTCCCACAGATCAATGTACATATAATAACAGTATCGTTATTACTATATCTACATTAGATATGTAATATACATTTAATAACAATATCATTATTACTATATCTGCATCAGATGTAATGTAATATACTGATTTAATCCCACAGACCAATGTACATTTAAAACAATATCGTTATTACTATATCTACATCAGATGTTATGTAATATACTGATTTATTTCCACAGACCAATGTACATTTAATAACAATATCGTTATTACTATATCTACATCAGATGTTATGTAATATACTGATTTATTTCCACAGACCAATGTACATATAATAACAGTATCGTTATTACTATATCTACATTAGATATGTGATATATATTTAATAACAATATCATTATTACTATATCTACATTAGATATAATGTAATATACTGATCCCTACCCCCAGATCAATGTACATATAATAACAGTTTCGTTATTACTATATCTAAAAGAGATATAATGTAATATACTGATACCTTCCCACAGATCAATGTACATATAATAACAGTATCGTTATTACTATATCTACATTAGATATGTAATATACAATTATTAACAATATCATTATTACTATATCTACATTAGATATAATGTAATATAATGATCCCTTCCCACCGATCAATGTACATATAATGGCAGTATCGTCATTACTATATCTACATTAGACGTGTAATATACATTTAATAACAATATCATTATTACTATATCTACATCAGATGTAATGTAATATACTGATTTAATCCCACAGACCAATGTACACTTAATAACAATATCATTATTACTATATCTTCTTTAGATATAATGTAATATACTGATCACTTCCCACAGATCAATGCACAGATTGTAACATTATCGTCATAACTATATCTACATTAGATATGTGATAAACACTTAATAACAGTATCGTTATTACTATATCTACATTAGATCTACTGCAATATACTGATTCCTTCGCACAGATCAATGTACATTGAATAACAGTATCATTTATACTATACCTACATTAGATATAATATAATATACTTATCCCTTCCCACAGATCAATGTAGATATAATAACAGTTTCGTTATTACTATATCTACATTAGATATATGTAATATACTGATACCTTCCCACAGATCAATGTACATATAATAACAGTATCGATATTACTATATCTACATTAGATATGTAATATATATTTAATAACAATATCATTATTACTATATCTACATCAGATGTAATGTAATATACTGATTTAATCCCACAGATCAATGTACATTTAATAACAATACCATTATTACTATATCTACATCAGATGTAATTTAATATACTGATTTAATCTCACAGATCAATGTACATATAATAACAGTTTCGTTATTACTATATCTACAGTAGATATAATGTAATATACTCATCCCTTCCCACAGATGTATGTACATATAATAACAGTATCGTTATTACTATATCTATATTAGGTATGTAATATACATTTAATAACAATATCATTATTACTATATCTACCTCAGATGAAATTCAATATACTGATTTAATCCCACAGACCAATGTACATTTAATAACAATACCATTATTACTTTATCCACATCAGATGTAATTTAATATACTGATTTAATCACACAGACCAATGTACATATAATAACAATATCGTTATTACTATATCTACATTAGATGTTATGTAATATACTGATTTATTTCCACAGACCAATGTACATTTAATAACAACATCATTATTACTATATCTACATTAGATATAATGTAATATACTGATCCCTACCCCCAGACCAATGTACATTTAATAACAATATCATTATTACTATATCTACATTGGATATAATGTAATATACTGATCCCTACCCCCAGATCAATGTACATATAATAACAGTTTCGTTATTACTATATCTAAAATAGATATAATGTAATATACTGATACCTTCCCACAGATCAATGTACATATAATAACAGTATCGTTATTACTATATCTACATTAGATATAATGTAATATACTCATCCCTTCCCACAGATGAATGTACATATAATAACAGTATCGTTATTACTATATCTATATTAGATATGTAATATACATTTAATAACAATATCATTATTACTATATCTACATCAGATGTAATTTAATATACTGATAGCTTCCCACAGACCAATATACATTTAATAACAATATCATTATTACTATATCTACATTAGATATAATGTAATATAATGATCCCTTCCCACCCACCAATGTACATATAATGGCAGTATCGTTATTACCATATCTACATTAGACATGTAATATACACTTAATAACAATATCATTATTACTATATCTACATCAGATGTTATGTAATATACTGATTTATTCCCTAAGACCAATGTACATTTAATAACAATATCATTATTGCTGTCTCTACATCAGATATAATTTAATATACTGATTTAATCCCACAGATCAATGTACATATAATGGCAGTTTCGTTATTACTATATCTACATTAGATATAATGTAATATGATTATCCCTTCCCACCGATCAATGTACATATAATGGCAGTTTCGTTATTACTATATCTACATTAGATATAATGTAATATACTGATACCTTCCCACAGATCAATGTACATTGAATAACAATATCATTATTACTATATCTACATTAGATATAATGTAATATGATTATCCCTTCCCACCGATCAATGTACATATAATGGCAGTTTCGTTATTACTATATCTACATTAGATATAATGTAATATACTGATACCTTCCCACAGATCAATGTACATATAATAACAGTATCGTTATTACTATACCTACACTAGATATGTAATATACATTTAATAACAATATCATTATTACTATATCTACATTAGATATAATGTAATATACTGATACCTTCCCACAGATCAATGTACATATAATAACAGTATCGTTATTACTATATCCACATTAGATATGTAATATACATTTAATAACAATATCATTATTACTATATCTACATTAGATATAATGTAATAAAATGATCCCTTCCGACCGATCAATGTACATATAATGGCAGTCTCGTTATTACTATATCTGCAATAGATCTCCTGCAATATACTGATCCCTTCCCACAGATCAATCTACATTGAATAACGATATCATTATTACTATATCTACATTAGATATAATGTAATATACTGATAGCTTCCCACATATCAATGTACATGTAATAACAGTATCGTTATTACTATATCTACATTAGATATGTAATATACATTTAATATCAATATCATTATTACTATATCTACATCAGATGAAATGTAATATACTGATTGAATCCCACAGACCAATGTACATTTAATAACAATACCATTATTACTATATCTACACCAGATGTAATTTAATATACTGATTTAATCGCACAGATCAATGTACATATAATAACAGTTTCGTTATTACTATATCTACATCAGATATAATGTAATATACTGATACCTTCCCACAGATCAATGTACATGTAATAACAGTATCGTTATTACTATATCTGCATTAGATATGTAATATACATTTATTAACAATATCATTATTACTATATCTACATCAGATGTAATTTAATATACTGATTTAATCCCACAGATCAATGTACATATAATAACAGTTTCGTTATTACTATATCTTCTTTAGATATAATGTAATATACTGATACCTTCCCACAGATCAATGTACATATAATAACAGTTTCGTTATTACTATATCTAAAATAGATATAATGTAATATACTGATACCTTCCCACAGATCAATGTACATATAATAACAGTATCGTTATTACTATATCTACATTAGATATGTAATATACAATTATTAACAATATCATTATTACTATATCTACATTAGATATAATGTAATATAATGATCCCTTCCCACCGATCAATGTACATATAATGGCAGTATCGTCATTACTATATCTACATTAGACATGTAATATACATTTAATAACAATATCATTATTACTATATCTACATCAGATGTTATGTAATACACTGATTTATTTCCACAGACCAATGTACATTTAATAACAATATCACTATTACTATATCTACATTAGATATAATGTAATATACTTATCTCTTCCCACAGATCAATGTACATATAATAACAGTTTCGTTATTACTATATCTACATTAGACGTGTAATATACATTTAATAACAATATCATTATTACTATATCTACCTCAGATGAAATTCAATATACTGATTTAATCCCACAGACCAATGTACATTTAATAACAATACCATTATTACTATATCTACGTCAGATGTAATTTAATATACTGATTTAATCCCACAGATCAATGTACATTTAATAACAATATCATTATTACCATATCTACATTAGATATAATGTAATATAATGATCCCTTCCCACCGATCAATGTACATATAATGGCAGTATCGTTATTACTATATCTGCATTAGATCTCCTGCAATATACTGATTCCTTCCCACAGATCAATGTACATTGAATAACAGTATCATTATTACTATATCTACATTAGATATAATGTAATATACTGATCCCTACCCCCAGATCAATGTACATATAATAACAGTTTCGTTATTACTATATCTAAAATAGATATAATGTAATATACTGATACCTTCCCACAGATCAATGTACATATAATAACAGTATCGTTATTACTATATCTACATTAGATATGTAATATACAATTATTAACAATATCATTATTACTATATCTACATTAGATATAATGTAATATAATGATCCCTTCCCACCGATCAATGTACATATAATGGCAGTATCGTCATTACTATATCTACATTAGACATGTAATATACATTTAATAACAATATCATTATTACTATATCTACATCAGATGTTATGTAATATACTGATTTATTTCCACAGACCAATGTACATTTAATAACAATATCACTATTACTATATCTACATTAGATATGTAATATACATTTAATAACAATATCATTATTACTATATCTACATCAGATAAAATTTAATATACTGATTTAATCCCACAGACCAATGTACATTTAATAACAATACCATTATTACTATCTACGTCAGATGTAATTTAATATACTGATTTAATCCCACAGATCAATGTACATTTAATAACAATATCATTATTACCATATCTACATTAGATATAATGTAATATAATGATCCCTTCCCACCGATCAATGTACATATAATGGCAGTATCGTTATTACTATATCTGCATTAGATCTCCTGCAATATACTGATTCCTTCCCACAGATCAATGTACATTGAATAACAGTATCATTATTACTATATCTACGTTAGATATAATGTAATATACTGATCCCTTCCCACAGATCAATGTACATATAATGGCATTTCCGTTATTACTATATCTACATTAGATATGTAATATACATTTAATAACAATATCATTATTACTATATCTAATGTAGATATAATGTAATATACTGATCCCTACCCCCAGATCAATGTACATATAATAACAGTTTCGTTATTACTATATCTAAAATAGATATAATGTAATATACTGATACCTTCCCACAGATCAATGTACATATAATAACAGTATCGTTATTACTATATCTACATTAGATATGTAATATACAATTAATAACAATATCATTATTACTATATCTACATCAGATGTAATGTAATATACTGATTTAATCCCACAGACCAATGTACATTTAATAACAATATCATTATTACTATATCTACATTAGATATAATGTAACATACTGATCCCTACCCCCAGATCAATGTACATATAATAACAGTTTCGTTATTACTATATCTAAAATAGATATAATGTAATATACTGATACCTTCCCACAGATCAATGTACATATAATAACAGTATCGTTATTACTATATCTACAATAGATATAATGTAATATACTCATCCCTTCCCACAGATCAATGTACATATAATAACAGTATCGTTATTACTATATCTACATTAGATATGTAATATACATTTAATAACAATATCATTATTACTATATCTGCATCAGATGTAATGTAATATACTGATTTAATCCCACAGACCAATGTACATTTAAAACAATATCGTTATTACTATATCTACATCAGATGTTATGTAATATACTGATTTATTTCCACAGACCAATGTACATTTAATAACAATATCGTTATTACTATATCTACATCAGATGTTATGTAATATACTGATTTATTTCCACAGACCAATGTACATTTAATAACAATATCATTATTACTATATCTACATTAGATATAATGTAATATACTGATCCCTACCCCCAGATCAATGTACATATAATAACAGTTTCGTTATTACTATATCTAAAAGAGATATAATGTAATATACTGATACCTTCCCACAGATCAATGTACATATAATAACAGTATCGTTATTACTATATCTACATTAGATATGTAATATACATTTAATAACAGTATCATTATTACTATATCTACATTAGATATAATGTAATATACTGATCCCTACCCCCAGATCAATGTACATATAATAACAGTTTCGTTATTACTATATCTAAAAGAGATATAATGTAATATACTGATACCTTCCCACAGATCAATGTACATATAATAACAGTATCGTTATTACTATATCTACATTAGATATGTAATATACAATTATTAACAATATCATTATTACTATATCTACATTAGATATAATGTAATATAATGATCCCTTCCCACCGATCAATGTACATATAATGGCAGTATCGTCATTACTATATCTACATTAGACGTGTAATATACATTTAATAACAATATCATTATTACTATATCTACATCAGATGTAATGTAATATACTGATTTAATCCCACAGACCAATGTACACTTAATAACAATATCATTATTACTATATCTTCTTTAGATATAATGTAATATACTGATCACTTCCCACAGATCAATGCACAGATTGTAACATTATCGTCATAACTATATCTACATTAGATATGTAATAAACACTTAATAACAGTATCGTTATTACTATATCTACATTAGATCTACTGCAATATACTGATTCCTTCGCACAGATCAATGTACATTGAATAACAGTATCATTTATACTATACCTACATTAGATATAATATAATATACTTATCCCTTCCCACAGATCAATGTAGATATAATAACAGTTTCGTTATTACTATATCTACATTAGATATATGTAATATACTGATACCTTCCCACAGATCAATGTACATATAATAACAGTATCGATATTACTATATCTACATTAGATATGTAATATATATTTAATAACAATATCATTATTACTATATCTACATCAGATGTAATGTAATATACTGATTTAATCCCACAGATCAATGTACATTTAATAACAACACCATTATTACTATATCTACATCAGATGTAATTTAATATACTGATTTAATCTCACAGATCAATGTACATATAATAACAGTTTCGTTATTACTATATCTACAATAGATATAATGTAATATACTCATCCCTTCCCACAGATGAATGTACATATAATAACAGTATCGTTATTACTATATCTATATTAGATATGTAATATACATTTAATAACAATATCATTATTACTATATCTACCTCAGATGAAATTCAATATACTGATTTAATCCCACAGACCAATGTACATTTAATAACAATACCATTATTACTATATCCACATCAGATGTAATTTAATATACTGATTTAATCACACAGATCAATGTACATATAATAACAATATTGTTATTACTATATCTACATTAGATGTTATGTAATATACTGATTTATTTCCACAGACCAATGTACATTTAATAACAACATCATTATTACTATATCTACATTAGATATAATGTAATATACTGATCCCTACCCCCAGATCAATGTACATTTAATAACAATATCATTATTACTATATCTACATTAGATATAATGTAATATACTGATCCCTACCCCCAGATCAATGTACATATAATAACAGTTTCGTTATTACTATATCTAAAATAGATATAATGTAATATACTGATACCTTCCCACAGATCAATGTACATATAATAACAGTATCGTTATTACTATATCTACATTAGATATAATGTAATATACTCATCCCTTCCCACAGATGAATGTACATATAATAACAGTATCGTTATTACTATATCTATATTAGATATGTAATATACATTTAATAACAATATCATTATTACTATATCTACATCAGATGTAATTTAATATACTGATAGCTTCCCACAGACCAATATACATTTAATAACAATATCATTATTACTATATCTACATTAGATATAATGTAATATAATGATCCCTTCCCACCCACCAATGTACATATAATGGCAGTATCGTTATTACCATATCTACATTAGACATGTAATATACACTTAATAACAATATCATTATTACTATATCTACATCAGATGTTATGTAATATACTGATTTATTCCCTAAGACCAATGTACATTTAATAACAATATCATTATTGCTGTCTCTACATCAGATATAATTTAATATACTGATTTAATCCCACAGATCAATGTACATATAATAACAGTTTCGTTATTACTATATCTACATCAGATATGTAATATACATTTAATAACAATATCATTATTAATATATCTACATTAGATATAATTTAACATAATGATCCCTTCCCACCGATCAATGTACATATAATGGCAGTATCGTTATTACTATATCTGCATTAGATCTCCTGCAATATACTGATCCCTTCCCACAGATCAATGTACATTGAATAACAATATCATTATTACTATATCTACATTAGATATAATGTAATATGATTATCCCTTCCCACCGATCAATGTACATATAATGGCAGTTTCGTTATTACTATATCTACATTAGATATAATGTAATATACTGATACCTTCCCACAGATCAATGTACATATAATAACAGTATCGTTATTACTATATCTACACTAGATATGTAATATACATTTAATAACAATATCATTATTACTATATCTACATTAGATATAATGTAATATACTGATACCTTCCCACAGATCAATGTACATATAATAACAGTATCGTTATTACTATATCCACATTAGATATGTAATATACATTTAATAACAATATCATTATTACTATATCTACATTAGATATAATGTAATATAATGATCCCTTCCGACCGATCAATGTACATATAATGGCAGTCTCGTTATTACTATATCTGCAATAGATCTCCTGCAATATACTGATCCCTTCCCACAGATCAATCTACATTGAATAACGATATCATTATTACTATATCTACATTAGATATAATGTAATATACTGATAGCTTCCCACAGATCAATGTACATGTAATAACAGTATCGTTATTACTATATCTACATTAGATATGTAATATACATTTAATATCAATATCATTATTACTATATCTACATCAGATGAAATGTAATATACTGATTGAATCCCACAGACCAATGTACATTTAATAACAATACCATTATTACTATATCTACACCAGATGTAATTTAATACACTGATTTAATCACACAGACCAATGTACATATAATAACAATATTATTATTACTATATCTACATTAGATGTTATGTAATATACTGATTTATTTCCACAGACCAATGTACATTTAATAACAACATCATTATTACTATATCTACATTAGATATAATGTAATATACTGATCCCTTCCCACAGACCAATGTACATTTAATAACAATATCATTATTACTATATCTACATTAGATATAATGTAATATACTGATCCCTACCCCCAGATCAATGTACATATAATAACAGTTTCGTTATTACTATATCTAAAATAGATATAATGTAATATACTGATACCTTCCCACAGATCAATGTACATATAATAACAGTATCGTTATTACTATATCTACATTAGATATAATGTAATATACTCATCCCTTCCCACAGATGAATGTACATATAATAACAGTATCGTTATTACTATATCTATATTAGATATGTAATATACATTTAATAACAATATCATTATTACTATATCTACATCAGATGTAATTTAATATACTGATAGCTTCCCACAGACCAATATACATTAAATAACAATATCATTATTACTATATCTACATTAGATATAATGTAATATAATGATCCCTTCCCACCGATCAATGTACATATAATGGCAGTATCGTCATTACTATATCTACATTAGACATGTAATATACATTTAATAACAATATCATTATTACTATATCTACATCAGATGTTATGTAATATACTGATTTATTTCCACAGACCAATGTACATTTAATAACAATATCACTATTACTATATCTACATTAGATATAATGTAATATACTTATCTCTTCCCACAGATCAATGTACATATAATAACAGTTTCGTTATTACTATATCTACATTAGACGTGTAATATACATTTAATAACAATATCATTATTACTATATCTACCTCAGATGAAATTCAATATACTGATTTAATCCCACAGACCAATGTACATTTAATAACAATACCATTATTACTATATCTACGTCAGATGTAATTTAATATACTGATTTAATCGCACAGATCAATGTACATTTAATAACAATATCATTATTACCATATCTACATTAGATATAATGTAATATAATGATCCCTTCCCACCGATCAATGTACATATAATGGCAGTATCGTTATTACTATATCTGCATTAGATCTCCTGCAATATACTGATTCCTTCCCACAGATCAATGTACATTGAATAACAGTATCATTATTACATATCTACATTAGATATAATGTAATATACTGATCCCTACCCCCAGATCAATGTACATATAATAACAGTTTCGTTATTACTATATCTAAAATAGATATAATGTAATATACTGTTACCTTCCCACAGATCAATGTACATATAATAACAGTATCGTTATTACTATATCTACATTAGATATGTAATATACATTTAATAACAATATCATTATTACTATATCTACATTACATATAATGTAATATAATGATCCCTTCCCACCGATCAATGTACATATAATGGCAGTATCGTCATTACTATATCTACATTAGGCATGTAATATACATTTAAAAACAATATCATTATTACTATATCTACATCAGATGTTATGTAATACACTGATTTATTTCCACAGACCAATGTACATTTAATAACAATATCACTATTACTATATCTACATTAGACGTGTAATATACATTTAATAACAATATCATTATTACTATATCTACATGAGATAAAATTTAATATACTGATTTAATCCCACAGACCAATGTACATTTAATAACAATACCATTATTACTATATCTACGTCAGATGTAATTTAATATACTGATTTAATCCCACAGATCAATGTACATTTAATAACAATATCATTATTACCATATCTACATTAGATATAATGTAATATAATGATCCCTTCCCACCGATCAATGTACATATAATGGCAGTATCGTTATTACTATATCTGCATTAGATCTCCTGCAATATACTGATTCCTTCCCACAGATCAATGTACATTGAATAACAGTATCATTATTACTATATCTACGTTAGATATAATGTAATATACTGATCCCTTCCCACAGATCAATGTACATATAATGGCATTTCCGTTATTACTATATCTACATTAGATATGTAATATACATTTAATAACAATATCATTATTACTATATCTACATTAGATATAATGTAATATACTGATCCCTACCCCCAGATCAATGTACATATAATAACAGTTCGTTATTACTATATCTAAATAGATATAATGTAATATACTGATACCTTCCCACAGATCAATGTACATATAATAACAGTATCGTTATTACTATATCTACATTAGATATGTAATATACAATTAATAACAATATCATTATTACTATATCTACATCAGATGTAATGTAATATACTGATTTAATCCCACAGACCAATGTACATTTAATAACAATATCGTGATTTCTATATCTACATCAGATATTATGTAATATACTGATTTATTTCCACAGACCAATGTACATTAATAACAATATCATTATTACTATATCTACATTAGATATAATGTACTATACTGATCCCTACCCCCAGATCAATGTACATATAATAACAGTTTCGTTATTACTATATCTAAAATATATATAATGTACTATACTGATACCTTCCCACAGATCAATGTACATATAATAACAGTATCGTTATTACTATATCTACATAGATATAATGTAATATACTCATCCCTTCCCACAGATCAATGTACATATAATAACAGTATCGTTATTACTATATCTACATTAGATATGTAATATACATTTAATAACAATATCATTATTACTATATCTGCATCAGATGTAATGTAATATACTGATTTAATCCCACAGACCAATGTACATTTAAAACAATATCGTTATTACTATATCTACATCAGATGTTATGTAATATACAGATTTATTTCCACAGACCAATGTACATTTAATAACAATATCATTATTACTATATCTACATTAGATATAATGTAATATACTGATCCCTACCCCCAGATCAATGTACATATAATAACAGTTTCGTTATTACTATATCTTCTTTAGATATAATGTAATATACTGATACCTTCCCACAGATCAATGTACATATAATAACAGTATCGTTATTACTATATCTACATTAGATATGTAATATACATTTAATAACAGTATCATTATTACTATATCTACATTAGATATAATGTAATATACTGATCCCTACCCCCAGATCAATGTACATATAATAACAGTTTCGTTATTACTATATCTAAAAGAGATATAATGTAATATACTGATACCTTCCCACAGATCAATGTACATATAATAACAGTATCGTTATTACTATATCTACATTAGATATGTAATATACAATTATTAACAATATCATTATTACTATATCTACATTAGATATAATGTAATATAATGATCCCTTCCCACCGATCAATGTACATATAATGGCAGTATCGTCATTACTATATCTACATTAGACGTGTAATATACATTTAATAACAATATCATTATTACTATATCTACATCAGATGTAATGTAATATACTGATTTAATCCCACAGACCAATGTACATTTAATAACAATATCATTATTACTATATCTCATTAGATATAATGTAATATACTGATCACTTCCCACAGATCAATGCACAGATTGTAACATTATCGTCATAACTATATCTACATTAGATATGTGATAAACACTTAATAACAGTATCGTTATTACTATATCTACATTAGATCTACTGCAATATACTGATTCCTTCCCACAGATCAATGTACATTGAATAACAGTATCATTTATACTATACCTACATTAGATATAATATAATATACTTATCCCTTCCCACAGATCAATGTAGATATAATAACAGTTTCGTTATTACTATATCTACATTAGATATATGTAATATACTGATACCTTCCCACAGATCAATGTACATATAATAACAGTATCGATATTACTATATCTACATTAGATATGTAATATATATTTAATAACAATATCATTATTACTATATCTACATCAGATGTAATGTAATATACTGATTTAATCCCACAGATCAATGTACATTTAATAACAACACCATTATTACTATATCTACATCAGATGTAATTTAATATACTGATTTAATCTCACAGATCAATGTACATATAATAACAGTTTCGTTATTACTATATCTACAATAGATATAATGTAATATACTCATCCCTTCCCACAGATGAATGTATATATAATAACAGTATCGTTATTACTATATCTATATTAGATATGTAATATACATTTAATAACAATATCATTATTACTATATCTACCTCAGATGAAATTCAATATACTGATTTAATCCCACAGACCAATGTACATTTAATAACAATACCATTATTACTATATCTACATCAGATGTAATTTAATATACTGATTCATTATTACTATATCTACATTAGATGTTATGTAATATACTGATTTAATCCCACAGACCAATGTACATTTAATAACAACATCATTATTACTATATCTACATTAGATATAATGTAATATACTGATCCCTACCCACAGATCCATGTACATTTAATAACAATATCATTATTACTATATCTACATTAGATATAATGTAATATACTGATCCCTACACCCTAATAATGTACATATTATAACTGTTTCGTATTACTATATCTAATGTAGATATAGTAATATACGGATCTCTTCCCACAGATCAATGTACATATAATAACAGTATCGTTATTACTATATCTACATTAGATATGTAATATACATTTAATAACATATCATTATTACTATATCTGCATCATGTAATGTAATATACTGATTTATCCCACAGAGCAATGTACATTTAAAACAATATCGTTATTACTATATCTACATCAGTGTTAGTATAATACAGATTTATTCCACAGACCAATGTACATTGAATAACAATATCATTATTACTATATCTACATTAGATATAATGTAATATACTGATTCCTACCCCCAGATCAATGTACATATAATAACAGTTTCGTTATTACTACATCTAAAATAGATATAATGTAATATACTGATACCTTCCCACAGATCAATGTACATATAATAACAGTATCGTATTACTATATCTACATTAGACTGTAATTACATTTAATAACAATATCATTATAACTATATCTACATCGGATGAAATGTAATATACTGATTTATTCCCACAGACCAATGTACATTTAATAACAATATCATACTATATCTACATTAGATACAATGTAATATACTGATACTTTCCCGCAGATCAATGTACATACAATAACAGTAGCGTTATTACTATATCTAATGTAGATATACATTTAATAACAATATCATTATTACTATATCTACATCAGATGAAATTTAATATACTGATTTAATCCCACAGACCAATGTACATTTAATAACAATCACATTATTACTATATCTACATCAGATGTAATTTAATATACTGATTTAATTGCACAGATCAATGTACATATAATAACAGTTTCGTTATTACTATATCTACATAAGATATAATGTAATATAGTGATACCTTCCCACAGATCAATGTACATATAATAACAGTATCGTTATTACTATATCTACATTAGATATGTAATATACATTTAATAACAATATCATTATTACTATATCTACATCACATATAATGTAATATAGTGATTCCTTTCCACCGATCAATGTACATATAATGGCAGTTTCGTTATTACTATATCTACATTAGATATAATGTAATATAATGATCCCTTCCCACAGATCAATGTACATTGAATAACAATATCATTATTACTATATCTACATTAGATATAATGTAATATGATTATCCCTTCCCACCGATCAATGTACATATAATGGCAGATTCCTTATTACTATATCTACATTAGATATGATGTAATATAATGATCCCTTCCCACCGATCAATGTACATATAATAACAGTTTCGTTATTACTATATCTACATCAGATGTTATGTAATATACTGATTTATTTCCACAGACCAATGTACATTTAATAACAATATCATTATTACTATATCTACATCAGATGTAATGTAATATACTGATTTAATCCCACAGACCAATGTACATTTAATAACAATATCGTGATTTCTATATCTACATCAGATATTATGTAATATACTGATTTATTTCCACAGACCAATGTACATTTAATAACAATATCATTATTACTATATCTACATTAGATATAATGTAATATACTGATCCCTACCCCCAGATCAATGTACATATAATAACAGTTTCGTTATTACTATATCTACAATAGATATACTGTAATATACTGATTCCTTCCCACAGATCAATGTACATTGAATAACAGTATCATTTATACAATAACTACATTGGATATAGTGTAATATACTGATGCCTTCCCACAGATCAATGTACATATAATAACAGTACCGTTATTACTATATCTACATTAGATATGTAATATACATTTAATAACAATATCATTATTACTATATCTACATCAGATGTAATGTAATATACTGATTTATTCTCACAGATCAATGTACATATAATAACAGTTTCGTTATTACTATATCTACATCAGATGTTATGTAATATACTGATTTATTTCCACAGACCAATGTACATTTAATAACAATATCATTATTACTATATCTACATCAGATGTAATGTAATATACTGATTTAATCCCACAGACCAATGTACATTAATAACAACATCGTGATTTCTATATCTACATCAGATATTATGTAATATTGATTATTTCCACAGACAATGTACATTTAATAACAATATCATTATTACTATATCTACATTAGATATAATGTAATATACTGATCCCTACCCCCAGATCAATGTACATATAATAACAGTTTCGTTATTACTATATCTACAATAGATATATGTAATATACTGATACCTTCCCACAGATCAATGTACATATAATAACAGTATCGATATTACTATATCTACATAAGATATGTAATATATATTTGATAATAATATCATTATTACTATATCTCCATCAGATGTAATGTAATATATATTTAATAACAATATCATAGTATATCTACATTAGATACAATGTAATATACTGATACCTTCCCACCGATCAATGTACATACAATAACAGTAGCGTTATTACTATATCTACAAGAGATATAGTAATAACGATACCTTCCCACAGATCAATGTACATATAATAACAGTATCGTTATTACTATATCTACATTAGATATAATGTAATATACTGATACCTTCCCACAGATCAATGTACATATAATAACAGTATCGTTATTACTATATCCACATTAGATATGTAATATACATTTAATAACAATATCATTATTACTATATCTACATTAGATATAATGTAATAAAATGATCCCTTCCGACCGATCAATGTACATATAATGGCAGTCTCGTTATTACTATATCTGCAATAGATCTCCTGCAATATACTGATCCCTTCCCACAGATCAATCTACATTGAATAACGATATCATTATTACTATATCTACATTAGATATAATGTAATATACTGATAGCTTCCCACAGATCAATATACATATAATAACAATTTCGTTATCACAATGTCTACATTAGATATGTAATATACATTTAATAACAATATCATTATTACTATATGTACATCAGATGAAATTTAAGATACTGATTTTAATCCCACAGACCAATTGTACATTTAAATAACAATACCATTAGTACTATATCCTAACAACAGATGTAATTTAAATATCTGATTCATCCCACAGATCAATGTACATATATAATAACAGTTTCGTTATTACTATATCTACATTAGATATAATGTAATATACTGATACCTTCCCACAGATCAATGTACATGTAATAACAGTATCGTTATTACTATATCTGCATTAGATATGTAATATACATTTATTAACAATATCATTATTAGTATATCTACATCAGATGTAATTTAATATACTGATTTAATCCCACAGATCAATGTACATATAATAACAGTTTCGTTATTACTATATCTTCTTTAGATATAATGTAATATACTGATACCTTCCCACAGATCAATGTACATATAATAACAGTATCGTTATTACTATATCTACATTAGATATGTAATATACATTTAATGACAATATCATTATTACTATATCTACATCAGATGAAGTTTAATATACTGATTTAATCCCGCAGACCAATGTACATTTAAAAACAATATCATTATTGCCATATCTACATTAGATCTACTGCAATATACTGATTCCTTCCCACAGATCAATGTACATATAATAACAGTATCGTGATTACTATATCTACATTAGATATGTAATATACATTTAATGACAATATCATTATTACTATATCTACATCTCCGTGCGGGGTTTCCAGTCCCCCATCGGACGCGTCCCCGGGTGGCGGATAGGGGAATGCTCTGCAGATATGCAGGGTAGTCGGGAAAGAAAATACCGACCGCGGACCAAAACTGGAGCTTAAAACCCAGAACGCGTCTGTTCCCGTACCGGGCGGCGTTCTGGTCGGCGTCTGTTCCCCATGTTAGGGGCGGCCGTGTTTTTTGATGGGTCAGGAGGCGTAGCGGGTACGGTGACACTGCCCGAAAGGGATGTGTGGATGATTCGCGCAGCGCACGTCTCCTGGTGGCTCCCGGCGTCAACGCGCCGCTCCCATGAGGATACCAGGGTGCCGATGAAAGGTGATGGTGCACGGTACAGGGCGGATGTAACATTCCCGCCCCTATGCCACAAGCGGTCGCAGTCATGGGGGTAGCTGCGGCCGTGATCACCCCCCCACACCCGGAGGCAACCGCGTTCGGAGACGGCCTGGTATTCTGGAGTATCAACGACGAATTAATGGAGAATTCTAATTTAAATATCGCAGCGCGTGTAGAAGGGAGGCAATTGCGTTCTCGCCCAAAGAAAGATCTCGATGAGATCTTGACGGTCGAGGAGCAAGCGAGGGGTCGAGATGACGATACCCTTGCGAACGAGGTGGCTGCATTTACGCCACGCCGCAGCTTAGCGCGGAGTCCTCCGCGAACCGGCGAAAGATCCTCGCCGGTTGCCGCTGAGGGAACCCCTGTCCTGTCGCAGGAGAGTGCGACGGACATGGTGCAGGCCCAACAGCCTGCTCCGCATCCTACCCCTTCGGCAGTGGCGCAGCCACTAGGGGCCTTGCTGCAACATCTCCGCAGTCTAGTCGCGGAGATGACCGCAGCCACCGCCAAGCACCGTAATGTTGCTGTGGCAATCAAAAACGGTCTGCCGCGGCTGGTTGAGATTGCGGACGCCATCGAAGCCGCCCAGTCCGCACAGGCGACCCTAGAAACGGGCGGCCGTAAACGGACGCGGGAGGAGAGGACCAACCCCGCGTCCCAGCCATCCCCAGCCGAGAAGAGGCTGAAGGATGGCGCGGAGGGGTGGAACGTGGTGGCTCGGAGGAAGCCGAAACCCACCGCTCCTCCAACCAGGACCATGACCGCCTCTGCCACGACAAAACAGCCGGCCTCTGCCTCCCCTGAGGCAGCAAAACGCAAGAAGAAGAGGAGGCCGAGGCGGAATCGGCGCTCAGCTGCACTGGCGGTAAAGCCGGCTGAGGGCACCAGCTACGCCGATGTAGTGGCGAAGCTGCGCGCCACGGTAAAACCGGAGGAGGCCGAGGTGGAAATTAAAGCCATCCGGCAGACTAGGAGCGGTGAGGTGCTCCTCGAGCTCGGAGGGGCGGCAAAGCCCGAGCAGAAGGCCTCGTTTAGCGAGGCTTTGAAGGGTGCCCTGGGCAAGGCGAGATCCGTCCGGCGGATGGAGCCCAAAGAAACTATCGAGCTGAGGGACCTCGACTGCCTCACCACAGCTGGGGAGGTGGAAGAGGCCCTCAGGGTAGAATTGGGCGACTCCGCCGTAGTCATGCGAGTACACGTGACAAAGGAGAACGCCCGGGGCCAAAAGCTCGCGATAGTCGAGCTCGAGGAGCGGGCGGCAGCCAGACTCCTGGACTGCGGTCGTCTACGGGTCGGCATGGTCATATCCCGACCCAGAAAGAGGACCACGGTAATGAGGTGCTTCAGGTGCCTGGGCTACGGGCACTTGGCACGTGGCTGTCGGGGCCCCGATCGGCAGAATAACTGCTACCGATGCGGGGATAAGGGGCATGCGGCCAATGGCTGTCAGAAGACCCCGAGGTGTGCGGTCTGCGCGGACCACGGTCTCAAAGGCGCAGACCTGCAGCACGGTTTAGGGTCCGGCGTCTGCAAGGCGTACCGCGACGCCTTAGCCGAAGCCAAGAAACGTAATGGCTAAGGTGCTCCAGGGCAACCTTAACCGGAGCCGAGTCGCGGACGCCCTTCTCGAGCAGCTGCGGCGAGAGCAGGAGATTGATATTCTCCTGCTCAGTGAACCGTACCGCGCTCGAGAAGGACCAACGTGGTTCGCCGACACGTTAGGAACCGCTGCGATCTGGATCCCGGATCTTTCCAAATTCCGGGTACAGGCGCACGGGGCAGGCGCCGGATTTGTCTGGGTAAAGGGTGAGGGGGTGACGCTGGTGAGCGTGTACCTCTCCCCTAACGACCGCATCGCCGATTTCCGCGAGAAGATTGAAGCCCTCGAAGACACCATCCTGGGAATGGAGGGCGGATGTGTTGTCGGAGGGGACTTCAACGCGAAGGCGGTCGAGTGGGGAATGCCCAGACCGGACACCAGGGGAAGGCTGGTTGTTGAACTGGCGGCCCGCCGGAACCTGGAGATCCTCAACCGAGGGTCGTCCACGACCTTCCGGAGGTTTGGTTATCAGGAGACCATCATCGACATCACGATGGCTTCTGAGGATGTCGCCCCCCGTGTCGATGACTGGAGAGTCATTGAGGACTACACGGGGAGTGATCACCAGTATGTGGTTTTCCGGATAGCCGGGAAAAGAAGTCGGAGCAAGGTTCCACCCCCTGTACGAGGGTGGAACCTCCAAACCCTCAAGAAGGAGGTTTTCGAAGAGGCCCTCCAAGTCGGGATGCAGAACATTTCGCAGCCCGACGGAGGGCCGTGGACCCGGTTATCGTTGGAGCGGTTCGTCGATGCAACCATGGACGCCATCCATAAGGCGTGCGACGCGTCGATGAGCCGCGGAAAGCCACGCAGTGCCAAACGGCCTGCTTACTGGTGGTCGAGCGATATCGCCGACCTCCGGGGGGACTGCCATCGTCTGCGGAGAGCAGCCCAGCGCGCTAGGCGCACCACCGATGGAGAGGCCCTGTGGGAATCCTACAGGGCCAAGCGCCGCGAGCTCCGCCACGCTATTCGCGTAAACCAGCGGCGCTGCTGGGAGGACCTCCGCGAGGAGGTCAACCGTGATCCGTGGGGTCTAGGGTACCGTATTGTGCGTCGCAAGATTGGTGCCCAAAACGGCCCCGCGGTGTTACCCGCAGACGAGGCATCGGCGATCGTGGACGCCCTCTTTCCGGACCACCCGGCAAGAACGCGACAACCAACGGGGCTGCAGGTGGAGGAGTTCCCCCCCTTCACCATGCAGGAGATGCAGGATGCAGCCCGGACCTTCCGCAACAGGAAAGCCCCAGGCCCAGATGGCATCCCAGCAGAGGTCGTGAAGCTGGCAGTTCAGCTTCAACCACGACCGATGCTGGAATTGCTAAACGCATGTCTGGGTTCCGGTCTTTGGCCGACCCGATGGAAAGTGCAACGCCTCGCGCTGATCAACAAGGGGAAGGGGCAGCTTACCGGTCCGTCCGCATACCGCCCTATATGTATGCTGGACACGGCCGGTAAGCTGCTGGAGAAAATGATTAGGCCCCGGCTCCTAGAAGCTTTCCGGGAGGCGGGCGATCTATCGGATCGGCAATACGGCTTTAGACGCGGAAGGTCCACAGTCGACGCCGTACGGGTGGTCCTGGATGCCGCCGATAAGGCGGAATCCGGCAACCGGCACAGCTGGCGTGTCCTCCTCGTAGCCACGCTCGACGTCAGGAACGCCTTCAACTCAGTGAGTTGGGCGGGGATACTCGCGGCCCTGAAGAACACCTTCCAGGTGCCAGACTATCTCCTTCGTATTATGGAGGATTACTTCTCTGACCGTGTCTTGGTCTACGACACGGTCGAGGGGAGACGGAGGAGAAAAGTCTCTGCAGGAGTGGCCCAGGGGTCCATCTTAGGACCGGACCCCTGGAACGCGTTCTACGACGCCATCCTACGGATCGAGTTCCCCAGCGAGGCGTTCCTGGTGGGCTACGCGGACGACATAGCGGTAGTTATTGTCGCCCACGAGCGCAAGCAGGTCTATGAGGCGAAGAGGAGCGGCCAGGACACGGTTGATGCGAAGAGGGTGGCTCGAGAGGCCACCCTGCATCGCTGGCAGCAGCGTTGGATGGAAGAGGCAAGGGGGCGCTGGACGGTTAGACTAATTCCAAGCTTCGCCCCCTGGCTCAATAGGAAACACGGCGAGGTGGACTACTACCTTACCCAATTCCTGAGCGGGCACGGGTACTTCCGTGCGTACCTGTTCAGGATGGGTAAGGCCACCTCGCCAGTGTGCGGTTATGGCTGCCAGGATGCAGGGGACAGTGCCGAGCACACCCTCTTCCGATGCGGACGCTGGGCGGCCGAGAGAAATGCCCTCCAACAGGAGGTTGGCCCCATCACCCCCGACAACATCGTGGGGGTGATGCTGCAGACATTGCAGACCTGGAGTGCCGTCGCCAATTATGTGCGACGGTTACTCCAGCAGAAGAAGAAGGAGGAGAGTCGGTGGAATCCCCTAAATACAGTCTAGGGAATGAAACCGACAAGTTGAAGTAGCTCCTCACGGGCCACCTTCTGTTGTGAGGGCATTCGAAGAGCAGCGCGCGGAAACACGCGCAACAGGCGACTCCCCCCCGAAGTAATGTGATAAACAGTTCCGGGGGGGACTAAAGTCGCATAAAGGGTTTGCGGTTTTTTAGTGGGTAGGAATCCCACATACCCCGAGGCACGTGGTCCGCCCTGGGGATCTTGAACACCGGAAGATTTTTCCGCAGTTTCCCTTCAACAAAACAAAAAAAAAAAAAAACTATATCTACATCAGATGAAATGTAATATACTGATTTAATCCCACAGACCAATGTACATTTAATAACAATACCATTATTACTATATCTACATCAGATGTATTTTAATATACTGATTTAATCCCACAGATCAATGTACATATAATAACAGTTTCGTTATTACTATATCTACATTAGATATAATGTAATATAGTGATACCTTCCCACAGATCAATGTACATGTAATAACAGCATCGTTATTACTATATCTACATTAGATATGTAATATGCATTTATTAACAATATCATTATTACTATATCTACATTAGATACAATGTAATATACTTATCCCTTCCCACAGATCAATGTACATATAATAACAGATTCGTTATTACTATATCTACATTAGACATGTAATATACATTTAATAACAATATCATTATTACTGTATCTACATCAGATGTAATGTAATATACTGATTTAGTCCCACAGACCAATGAACATTTAATAACAATATCATTATTACTATATCTACATTAGATATAATGTAATATAATGATCCCTTCCCACAGATCAATGTACATTGAATAAAAATATCATTATTACCATATCTACATTAGATATAATGTAATATGATTATCCCTTCCCACCGATCAATGTACATATAATGGCAGTTTCGTTATTACTATATCTACATTAGATATAATGTAATATACTGATACCTCCCCACAGATCAATGTACATATAATAACAGTATCGTTATTACTATATCTACATTAGATATGTAATATACATTTAATAACAATATCATTATTACTATATCTACATTAGATATACTGTAATATACTGATTTAATCCCTCAGACCAATGTACATTTCATAAGAATATCATTATTACTATATCTACATTTGATATAATGTAATGTAATGATCACATCCCACCGATCAATGCACATATAATCGCAGGATCGTTATTACTATATCTACATTTGATATGTAATATACATTTAATAACAATATCATTATTAATATATCTACATCAGGTGTAATGTAATATACTGATTTATTCCCACAGACCAATGTACATTTAATAACAATATCATTATTACTATATCTTCATTAGATATAATGTAATATACTGATCACTTCCCACAGATCAATGCAAGATTGTAACAGTATCGTCATTACTATATCTACATTAGATACGTAATAAACACTTAATAACAGTATCGTTATTACTATATCTACATTAGATCTACTGCAGTATACTGATACCTTCCCACAGATCAATGTACATACAATAACAGTATCGTTATTACTATATCTACATTAGATATGTACTATACATTTAATAACAGTATCGTTATCACTATATCTACATCAGATGAACTTTAATATACTGTTTTAATCCCACAGGCCAATGTACATTTAGTAACAATACCATTATTACTATATCTACGTCAGATGTAATTTAATATACTGATTTAATCCCACAGACCAATGTACATTTAATAACAATATCATTATTGCTATATGTACATCTGATGAAATTTAATATACTGATTTAATCCCACAGACCAATGTACATTGAATAACAATATCATTATTACTATATCTACATCAGATGTAATGTAATATACTGATTTATTCCCACAGATCAATGTACATACAATAACAGTTTCGTTATTACTATATCTACTCTTTTAATATTATATTATTAATTAATATAATGGCATTAATGTAATTTATTTTTTGTCGCACCGTTTCCTATACTTCCTCTAATAAAATATATAGTAAAGATGAAATCAAAGTATTTTTTTTGCCACGCCCTTCCCCACGCATGGAAAACATTCCAAGATCAAAAACAAATTATAAAAAATTAATTAGAAACACATTATGTAGTGGACCGAATTGTGAATCTAAACCATTCTCGAGTCAACTTGAACACACAAAAAAATTTCATCAAAATCGGTTCAGCCGTTTAGGAGGAGTTCAGACACACAGCAGAAATATAAGGATATGAAGTATGATTATTGGGAAGGGTTGGGCAAAATAAATTACATTAATAACGTTTATATACTTTTTTATTTTCATATTACATTAATGGAGTATGGGGAAGGGTGTGGTACAGAATAAATTACACTAATAACGGTTATAGATATTTATATTTTTCGTTGAATAATATATATAATATAATAAGTAAAAACAAAAAAAAATATAAATGTAGGCGGCTACCACCAGTCCGGCTATAACAGATAAAATATACATTAATACGCAGTAAAAATCTAATAAATCAAAATAAAATCGGACAGGCAACTTACATCGATTTCTTCTCCGAACAAATATCGGAGGTCGAACAGATCGACCTCCGTCCAAGTAGCCGCCCACCGCGCTTCATACTCGCGCCGCCACTCCTGCCGCTCGCGGCACTTTGCGGGTAGTCGCGCGTCATCCTCCGCCGGCGCAATTTCGAAGACTGGCATTACTATGGCTGTTAAGACGAAAACAATTAGTTAAAAATAAATAAAATTTGGGTAATTGTTGAAGATTACTTACGATAATGTTTGACAATCGCCAAGAATGCTAAGGATTCCAACCTTGGGACCGTCATCGTTGAACAGAAAATAATGAATAAAACGAACACGCTTGGGTTTATAAAGCACTGTGAAAACATCTCCCTCCAAACTCTAAGACCTGAGATAAGTAAAAACTCCAGTCTCTTTCTCTCTCTCATGAAGTTGCAAGGTTTGCATGAACTCGAAACCCTACAGGCTTATAAAGATACTTGGAAATTAATATTTTACTCGTGGAGCAAAGAATAAATTATGTTTTTAGGAATAATTATTTATTTTATAATGCCCCCAAGGCAATGTTCTTGTGGATTGTGGAATTATGAATCGTTTATCATCGTAAGGACTAAGCACCTTCTTTTCTTCACATATAGAATATACATTGTGCAATTTTGAACGAATACATCTCTGTTCACGATGCACTTCTAAACGTTCATACAAGCAACGTATATAATCATCGAAGGAAATAGTTTTCCTAACTACGTTACTTTTGACACCCTTCACTTTTTTCGTGTCCCGTTTGCCCTCTACGCGCAAAGCATACATTTTCGACCGAAGTCCGACAAACTCAGTCATTATACACCCATTATTTTCATCCTTCATTAATCCCGGTACTTTTTTATTTACTCGTGGCATACTGTAAACATTGTCCTCGGTATAGTCGCTCGTGTCAAACCGATGTATATCGCGTTTCATTACATCGTATATGTCATCACATTCCAGTTCGTATATAAGACTGTCTGTGTCTGTGTATAATATTTTATAAAGATGTTTAAATTTCGGCCAAATATAATCATGATGGAATTCGTACAAACATGTTTTTGATATATCCAGAATACACATACCAACATAAATGGGTTTTGCAAATTTAATTTCCAACTTTCGCATCTCTATTGCGACCAAATATTCCGAAAATATTGATCTGCTATGAAAATTTGGTTTTGATATCAGGGCCTCGGCCCCGTATCTACCATCCCATTTTGTAACTAATTTAACGTCTACATGATTTCTAACGTTCTCCATAGTTTTGCCAAAGACTGCATTATTCATTAATTTAAATAAATTCTTTTCAAAATCATTTTTAGCCGCAGTTCTAAGTTGCGTGTTTAAATGAATGTATTCGCGAAGCCATGGAGATTGTTTAAATTCTAAAACGCGATGAATTACAGAAACTTTTAAACCATGATTTAAGCATTGTTGAAGATTGCGGTAATGGATGATGTAACGTTGCTTATCCTGAACTGTAGCGAGTAGTTTCTCGTGTTTGGCATTAGGAGGCTTCTCGCGTATTGGACAAAAAGGTAAATCTGCATGCTTATCGTGTAATTCTAGCGGGTATTTCAAATCGACTTCCAAAATATATCCAATGTCCGAATTTTCGGATATCGCATGAATGTTAAAAGTTTTAATTTCATTATCGTCTAACCACTTAAACTCGCCGTAAGGTAGATACTGCGACATTGCCCATCCATACAAATTATTAACGTCGAAATAAACTAAATATCGCGATGGTTCTTCGGAATTGTATGAATCCATGTATTTATTATTGGCCTTTGCGTATCGATTAGAACATTGACTTAAACCACCACGTATGCCGCGCTCTATGAAAAGTAGCATATCGATATCCGTCAATAATTCTAATTCGATACGCGTGTGCTTCAGCATTGCATCCCACGTAAAACCGGGTAAAGTATAGTAATATGCAGGATCCAATTTGTAACTTCTCAAACAGCTGCCACGAAAATTTTCAAAAATGTCGGCCAATAATAAAACGTCTGTTTTTAGATATAAATCGCTGTATTCGCCAAGTGTTTTTATATTAAAACTGTGCCAGACTTTTATCGCGTGGTCATAATCCTGCTGTGAAACGGCACAGTCGCTTAGTTGATTATAAAATTTGTCACATGTCGGCAATGTCGTCTCGCTCAGTTTCATGTAGTCGGTAACATAATCGTATGGAAAGATGCCTTTTCGTGTAAGCAAATCGAATCTTATCTCGTTCAAAAAATTAAATTGTGACCGTAAAATCGTCATATCGTCTTTCCCTAGATATGAACTCAATTTATCTAAACTTGAATTTAAAAATTTGAATGAATCTATAAATCGAAGCGAAATTTTGTAACGTTTTAGATTCGTTGAAAATGAAATATATTTTTCTTTTGTAATTGGCAAGACTGATGTCGAGCCTTCAATAATCGTTACCAATTCTTTTATTACAAAATGGGCATCGTATCCCGATAAGTTATGAAACACTATTGGTATAAAACGTTTATTTTTATAATTTAAATTACACCCCTGGTGAGCAGGTCCTCGGTAACGACCAGTGAAATGGCAATGATCTCGGACTTTTGTTTCGTCGATGTCGAACGGTTTTTCGCAAATATAACAATGCGTTGCATTCATATAATTTTCTCTTTCATCACCCGTCAAATTTGTCATGGGCACATTCGTATTAAATAATGGTGCAATTTTTCTTACAAGGCTCTCAAGTTCATTCACGAACCATTCAGCACAGTCAGGACCCCGATACGCGCGATACTCGCACACCGATGCGTTGTATGAACAGTGAAAATAATATCCCACACTGTATGCTTCGTGTTGCTGGTATGCATTGCAGTGTCCTTGATTGCTGTTAACCTTCTTAAGCATGCATTCGAAATCGGCGTACACGATGAATGGATGACGTTCTCGGTGACAAAAATTATCAAACTTTATTATTTTATCTTCACTCGATGGTAGAATGATTGCGCAATCGTTCATCTTCATGCAGTCCTTCGTATGTTTCAATAACTTTTCTTCCGCATAAAAGTAGTGAAGGCATCTGCATATAAACAAAGTAACTGCATTAGTACAAAAAGAACAAACGCATACACTAAAATAGATCGTAATGGCATGATACAAACCTGTCACAAATATAAGTTTTACTCTTATGTGCACTCAGCTGGTTTGAAACAAGCCGGGAAAGATTTTTAATCCATGCAAAGTGACGCACATTACGGTTGGGCGTTTCAAGCATCAACAGGTTAACGTGACGAAATCTTCTGTTGGTGGTGAGTTGGAGCGGAGCACACCTTTTCACATTCAAGTCCCAAAAATAAACGTTTATCGAAACATCGTTTTTGCGCTCAAATTTTGGTATTTGATTAAGGGTTATTGGAAATGCGATGCCCTCCAAATTTAAAACGGTGTCATAGTTGGGATACGATGATGGTCGATTTGCATTCACATGGACGGGATATAATGCTGCAACTATCGATCTGACAAAACACGTATCATCGTCAACTGTCACATTTACTACCGCTCTTTTGTCCTTGATTGTTTTTGGTATGTCTGTGTAACAACCAGCATCCATCGGATTGCATTTATTGATATTTAACATCAAATGCAGAATTTTCGATATTGCCCAACCACTGTCCCGTTCCTGAAATTCTTCCATCAGTGTTAAAGTTGAGTTCACAACGTATTTGTCATACCAATCGTTCAAGTTTGATGTAGAAAATAATTGTTTATTTCTTACACTGAAACTTTTCACATCAGTTTTATTATTAGCGGTAAACTCCCCATACAACACCGTATTCACTTTTATGCATGAATGATTTAGGAAAACTTCCGCTAGACGTTGGAATACTATTTTTCTAGCATCTTCCAAAAAGTTTCGTGGTTCAATATGCTCGGTGTTGATTATAATTCCTGTAGTTATCCGGTTATGGAAAGCTGATTCTACATTCTCCCAGATAAGAGATGATGATGCACGTGATTCAGCATCTGTTCTCCTTTGACCTTCGCCTATTTTTACAGATCCGTGTAACTCTGCTCTTAACGATTTAAATCTCGCTATCCTGGCTGTTAAACTATTTTTCAAACCAGTTGATAAGTCCTTTTCGAGTTGCAATCGCTCTATCATTAAATCAATGCATTGATTGCATTGCACCAGACATGCGTTACGGTCGTCGTTACTACTTATGACTGCAATACGTTGTGTCAAAAGTTGTTCTATACAAGCAAGTTCGTTTAGTAATATTGCCTTTTGACCACTAGGATGATCATTGTCACGATACAATATCCTACGCAAGGCGTCGATTCTTTCTTTGTATGCTTCTATATCTCGCCATCCTTCGACTGATAAATCGTCTCCCATTTGTAATCGTTCGTCTATCAAATCGATGCACTGGTCACATTGCATCAAGCAATCACAACGCTCATCTTCAGTATTGATGTTTATCGCCCGCTGCGCCAATAATTCGGTGATGCGTTCGAGTTCTTGCAGTAACATGGCCTCCATTTCTCTTTTCCACAAACACGTTAAGTAGTCTTGCACTTCTAATTGTCAAACTACATATGACACACATTGCAAAATTTTCTCCCATTTTATTAAAGTGGGGCTGTCATTGACGAAAGTGTTTAATTGCTGTTCACTCTGCAGCGTCAACAAAAAACCGCATTTCCAAGACGTAGAAAAATTCGTTCAAGGTCATGAGCAAAACCTCTACCTTCTATAGTCGCGAATTGCAGCGTCAGATTTGCTGCGCCAACAAAAAATCCCATTTTCAAGACGTAGAAAAGTGGCTGGGGCCTTGTGTCGTCTTCCGATAAAAAAAAATAGTTCAAGGTCATGGGGGAGGGGGGTATCATATTTTTGCTGATGGTGTCAACTTTCAGTTCAAGGTCGGGGGGGGGGGGGATATTTCTCCTGTGGGGATAGCTATGGGGTGGGGGTTGTCATAGGGTGGGTATTTCAACTGAGGGGGTGGTTAAAGGGCGGGGGTTGTCATAGGGTGGGTATTTCTGCGGAGGGGGTGGTTATGGGGTGGGTATTTCTGCTGAGGGGGTGGTTATAGGGCGGGGGTTGTCATAGGGTGGGTATTTCTGCTGAGGGCGGCGGTTATGGGGCGGGGGAGGGAGAGGGGGGGGGGGATCATATTTCTGCTGACGGTGTGGTGTCAAATTACAAAAAATGCTGACGCCAGTGACTTAGAATCCGCATAGAACAACTACTTAGATATAGTAATAACGAAACTGTTATTATATGTACATTGCTCTGTGAGATTAAATCAGTATATTAAATTACATCTGATGTAGATATAGTAATAATGGTACTGTTATTAAATGTACATTGATCTGTGGGATTAAATCAGTATATTACATAACATCTGATGTAGATATAGTAATAATGATATTGTTATTAAATGTATATTTCATATCTAATGTAGATATAGTAATAACGATTCTGCCATTATATGTAAATTGATCGGTGGGAAGCTATCAGTATATTACATTATATCTAATGTAGATATAGTAATAACGAAACTGTTATTATATGTACATTGATCTGTGGGAATGGATCAGTATATTACATTGTATCTAATGTAGATATAGTAATAATGATATTGTTACCAAAATTACATTGATCGTTGGGAAGGGATCAGTATATTTCATTATAACCAATGTAGATATAGTATAAATGATACTGTTATTCAATGTACATTGATCTGTGGGAAGGAATCAGTATATTGCAGTAGATCTAATGTAGATAGTATATTACATTATATCCAATGTAGATATAGTATAAATGATACTGTTATTCAATGTACATTGATCTGTGGGAAGGAATCAAAATATTGCAGTAGATCTAATATAGATATAGTAATAACGATACTGTTATTAAGTGTTTATTACATATCTAATGCTGATATAGTAATGACGATAAAGCTACAATCTGTGCATTGATCTGTGGGAAGTGATCAGTATATTATATTATATGTAAAGAAGATATAATAATAATGATATTGTTAGTAAATGTACATTGGTCTGTGGGATGAAATCAGTATAATACATTACATCTGAGGTAGATATAGTAATAATGATATTGTTATTCAATGTACATTGGTCTGTGGGATTAAATCAGTATATTGAATTTTTTTTTTTTTTTTTTTTAGAGGTGGAAATGCCTTACGCAGACCCCCGCAACATATTGCGGAGGGACTGTGGGACTCTCCCTCCAGCAATTTAGCCGAAGGGCCTACCCACTAAAACCACCTCTGACCCCACGTAAGAGCCCAGACCGGAATCCGCTCATCGCATTACTTCGGTCTGGGCCCGTGGCGTGCTCGCCTGCGCAAACAGCAGGCCTCCTCTATTCTACCGGGCCTGGACGGGGTCCTGTAGACACCCATCGACCCTCTTCGCCACCAGGACAGAGGCCGCGAACGCCGCGACCGCGTCCCACAGTTCTACGCTCCGCAGCATCACTCCCACGATGTTTTCGGGGGTGATGTCGTGGTCAGCTGCGTTGGCCACTGCGGAGCGTGCCTCGCTAAAGCGAGCACAAACGAAGAACGTGTGGAACGCGTCGTCTCGCTCGGCGTCGCAGTAGTAGCACGTCGGGGACCTGACTTTGGCCATCCGGTACAAATAGTTCCGGAAGTAGCCGTGCCCTGACAGGAGCTGGCTGAGGTAGAAGTCTACCTCGCCGTGAGCTCGCTCCTGCCAGGGCCTCAGGTCCCCGACCAGCCGGGCTGTCCACCGGCCCGTGCCGCCCGCGGTCCAGCGGCGCTGCCACTCCGAGAGAGTTTCAGCGCGCGCTATCCCCGCGGCCTCTGTCCTGTCCATCTCCGAGCTCAGCTCGAAGATCCTCCTCCTCTCCTTGGCGAGAAGATCGATGGGGAGGATCCCAGCGATCGCGAGCACTGCAAGTGCGGATACTGTACGATAACAGCTAGCGACTCGCAGCGCTCCGCGACGCTGGACGGAGGCCATGCGTGCCCTGTATTTCTTGATGTCCAGGGCCCCAGCCCATATCTCAGCTCCGTACAGGAGCATGGACTGGACGGTGGACATCAAGAGCCTACGTTTCCCCGGCCTCGGCCCGCCGATGTTGGCCATCAGCCTGCTCAGCTCTGCCGACTTTGCCGTCGCCCTGTCGGAGACTGCGCGTATGTGGTCCCAGTAGGTGAGCTTGTTATCAAGCATCACCCCCAGGTACCGTGCGCTTCTACGTGTCTGGACAGCCACGTCACCCACCATCATAGGCACGACGGTGGGTATACGCCTCCTCGTAAGCACGACGATCTCGGTCTTCTGGATCGCCAGCTGGAGGCCGTGACTGTCCATCCAGTCTCCGACCCGCCGCATCACCTGGTTCAGCTTGAGCTGCGCCAGCTCGATGCTACGGGCGGTGATGACGACGGCGATGTCGTCCGCGTACGCGACAAGGTACACGTCATCGGGCATTTCGATGCTGAGTAGGCTGTCGTACAAGACGTTCCAGAGGTCGGGTCCCAGAACGGACCCCTGCGCTGCCCCGGCTGAGACTGCGCGACTTCTGGAACCCTCTTCCGTCTCGTACGTAAGCCAGCGATCACGGAGGTAATCGCTGACCATGGCCAACAGATAGCTGGGGACTCGTAAACGCTCGAGCGCCCGCAGCATATCTATCCACCTCGCCGAGTTGAACGCGTTGCGAACGTCCAGCGTGACGAGGAGGACCAGCGGGCGGGCCTGGTGGCACGCATTGTCCGCACGTCCGACAGCTTCGACTACATCGGAGATGGCACTGAGGGTGGAGTGCCCTCTCCTGAAGCCGTGCTGTCGGTCCGACAGGTCACCGGCGGCTTGTACTGCCTGAAGCAGGCGAGCCTTCAGCATCTTCTCCATCACCTTACCGGCTGTGTTTAACATACACAGCGGTCGGTAAGATGACGGAGAGTCCGGGGGACCGTTCCCCTTGCTGATAAGTACAAGCCGCGCAACCTTCCAGGGCGACGGGAAGACGCTTGCCCGGAGGCAGGTGTTGTACATTTCCAGCAAGAGGTCCGGGTGGAGACGCGCCACCATCTTCAGCACCTCCGCTGGAATGCCGTCCGGGCCCGGGGATTTCCTGGACTTCAAGGAACCGACTGCTGACAGCAGCTCCTCCCGAGTGAAGGTGGGGACGGTCTCTCCGTCACCCAGCTCCGGATAAAAATCCCTTGCTGGATGGTTAGGAAACAGTCCGTCCACCACACGCTCGGTGGTAGCTGCGTCCATCGTGCTCTGCGCGGCGGGCGACCGGATCTTGCGGGTGACAAGCTTATAGGCTTGTCCTCAAGGGTCGCGGTTCACCTCGTCGCACAGCTCTCGCCAGCAGCGGGCTTTACTATCCTTGATAGCCCGATTGAGCGTCTTCGTTGCCACCTTGTACTCGGCTGACCTGTCGGAGGCCTCCGTTCTACCGCGGGCTCGTTGCGCCAGTCTCCGTAGCCTCAGACACTCCCGTCGGAGACCGGCCAGTATATTGAATTACATCTGATGTAGATATAGTAATAATGGTATTGTTATTAAATGTACATTGGTCTGTGGGAATGAATCAGTATATTACATTACATCTAATGTAGATATATTAATAATGATATTGTTATTAAACGTATATTACATATCTAATGTAGATATAGTAATAATGATATTGTTATTAAATGTATACTACATATCTAATGTAGATATAGTAATATCGAAACTGTTATTATATGTACGTTGATCTGTGGGAAGGGATCAGTATATTACATTATATCTAATGTTGATATAGTAATAATGATATTGTTACCAAAATTACATTGATCTGTGGGAAGGCATCTGTGTATTACATTATATCCAATGTACATATAGTATAAATGATACTGTTATTCAATGTACATTGATCTGTGGGAAGGAATCAGTATATTGCAGTAGATCTAATGTAGATATAGTAATAACGATACTGTTATTAAGTGTTTATTACATATCTAATGTAGGTATAGTAATGACGATAATGTTACAATCTTGCATTGATCTGTGGGAAGTGATCAGTATATTACATTATATCTAATTAAGATATAGTAATAATGATATTGTTATTAAATGTATATTGGTCAGTGGGAATAAATCAGTATATTACATTACATCTGATGTAGATATAGTAATAATGATATTGTTATTAAATATATATTACATATCTAATGTAGATATAGTAATATCGATACTGTTATTATATGTACATTGATCTGTGGGAAGGTATCAGTATATTACATATATCTAATGTAGATATAGTAATAACGAAACTGTTATCATATCTACATTGATCTGTGGGAAGGGATAAGTATATTATATTATATCTAATGTAGGTATAGTATAAATGATACTGTTATTCAATGTACATTGATCTGTGGGAAGGAATCAGTATATTGCAGTAGATCTAATGTAGAGATAGTAATAATGATATTGTTATTAAATGTATATTACATACCTAACGTAGATATAGTAATGACGATACTGCCATTATATGTACATTGATCGGTGGGAAGGGATCATTATATTACATTATATCTAATGTAGATATAGTAATAATGATATTGTTATTAAATGTACACTGGTCTGTGGGATTAAATCAGTATATTACATTACATCTGATGCAGATATAGTAATAATGATATTGTTATTAAATGAATATTACATATCTAATGTAGATATAGTAATAACGATACTGTTATTATATGTACATTGATCTGTGGAAAGGGATCAGTATATTACATTATACCTGTTTGCAAGTTGACGTGGCTCCGAGTTCTGAGAAATGAGACACGCTTTTAACGAGCACACTTATATTTAATGAATACAAAAATACACAAAAGAATGATGAATTATATACAAAGAGTATGTACAGTTATTCGCGTGGTCAATTACAAATAGAATGCGTGGGCGAAGCGCGGACACTAAACTGAGTGAACACAGTTCGTTGCGTGGGCAAAGCGCGGTCGAAAACTTGTTATTTTAACAATCAAACTAGACTTGATCTTTGCGTGAGCGTGTACAAGCGAAGCGCGTGCGTTTGCTCTGAGCGTTCGATCAAGAAGAAGGAAATCGATGATGGCGTCGATCGTGCCGGTTCCGGCGTGGAAGGGGAACCGCGTGGACAAAGGGGGCCCGTGAGGTGCTGCCGCTATCGGTAACGACGCACCAACGAATTACTTTCGCTGCCAACTTCGTCACGCTGCGTGTACGTAGGGAATTTCGCCAACAATACCTAATGTAGATATAGTAATGACGATAATGTTACAATCTGTGCATTGATCTGTGGGAAGTGATCAGTATATTACATTATATCTACTGAAGATATAGTAATAATGATATTGTTATACAATGTACATTGGTCTGTGGGATTAAATCAGTATATTAAATTACACCTGATGTAGATATATTAATAATGGTATTGTTATTAAATGTACATTGGTCTACGGGATTAAATCAGTATATTACATTACATCTGATGTAGATATAGTAATAATGATATTGTTATTAAATGTATATTTCATATCTAATGCAGATATAGTAATAACGATACTGCCATTATATGTAAATTCATCGGTGGGAAGGTATCAGTATATTACGTTATAACTAATGTAGATATAGTAATAACGAAACTGTTATTATATGTACATTGATCTGTGGGAATGGATCAGTATATTACATTGTATCTAATGTAGATATAGTAATAATGATATTGTTACCAAAATTACATTGATCTGTGGGAAGGGATCAGTATGTTTCATTATAACCGATGTAGATATAGCATAAATGATACTGTTATTCAATGTACATTGATCTGTGGGAAGGAATCAGTATATTGCAGTAGATCTAATGTAGATACAGTAATAACGATACTGTTATTAAGTGTTTATTACGTATCTAATGTAGATATAGTAATGACGATAATGAGATAGCGGGAAGTGATCAGTATATTACATTATATCCAATGTAGATATAGTATAAATGATACTGGTATTCAATGTACATTGATCGGTGGGAAGGAATCAGTATATTGTAGTAGATCTAATGTAGATATAGTAATGACGATAATGTTACAATCTGTGCATCGATCTGTGGGAAGTGATCAGTATATTACATTATATCTAAAGAAGATATAGTAATAATTATATTGTTATTAAATGTAGATTGGTCTGTGGGATTAAATCAGTATATTACATTACATCTGATGTAGATATAGTAATAATGATACTGTTGTTCAATGTACATTGGTTTGTGGGATTAAATCAATATATTAAATTACATCTGATGTAGATATAGTAATAATGGTATTGTTATTAAATGTACATTGTTCTGTGAGATTAAATCAGTCGATTAAATTTCATCTGATGTAGATATAGTAATAATGATATTGTTATTAAATGTATATTATATATCTAATGTAGATATAGTAATAACGATACTGTTATTATATGTACATTGATCTGTGGGAAGGTATCAGTATATTACATTATATCTAATGTAGATATAGTAATAACGAAACTGTTATTATATGTACATTGATCTGTGGGAATGGATCAGTATATTACATTGTATCTAATGTAGATATAGTAATAATGATATTGTTACCAAAATTACATTGATCTGTGGGAAGGGATCAGTATATTTCATTATAACCAATGTAGATATAGTATAAATGATACTGTTATTCAATGTACATTGATCTGTGGGAAGGAATCAGTATATTGCAGTAGATCTAATGTAGATACAGTAATAACGATACTGTTATTAAGTGTTTATTACGTATCTAATGTAGATATAGTAATGACGATAATGGGATAGCGGGAAGGGATCAGTATATTACATTATATCCAATGTAGATATAGTATAAATGATTCTGGTATTCAATGTACATTGATCGGTGGGAAGGAATCAGTATATTACAGTAGATCTAATGTAGATATAGTAATAACGTTACTGTTATTAAGTGTTTATTACATATCTAATGTAGATATAGTAATGACGATAATGTTACAATCTGTGCATCGATCTGTGGGAAGTGATCAGTATATTACATTATATCTAAAGAGGGATATAGTAATAATGATATTGTTATTAAATGTAGATTGGTCTGTGGGATTAAATCAGTATATTACATTACATCTGATGTAGATATAGTAATAATGATACTGTTGTTCAATGTACATTGGTTTGTGGGATTAAATCAATATATTAAATTACATCTGATGTAGATATAGTAATAATGGTATTGTTATTAAATGTACATTGTTCTGTGAGATTAAATCAGTCGATTAAATTTCATCTGATGTAGATATAGTAATAATGATATTGTTATTAAATGTATATTATATATCTAATGTAGATATAGTAATAACGATACTGTTATTATATGTACATTGATCTGTGGGAAGGTATCAGTATATTACATTATATCTAATGTAGATATAGTAATAACGAAACTGTTATTATATGTACATTGATCTGTGGGAATGGATCAGTATATTACATTGTATCTAATGTAGATATAGTAATAATGATATTGTTACCAAAATTACATTGATCTGTGGGAAGCGATCAGTATATTTCATTATAACCAATGTAGATATAGTATAAATGATACTGTTATTCAATGTACATTGATCTGTGGGAAGGAATCAGTATATTGCAGTAGATCTAATGTAGATACAGTAATAACGATACTGTTATTAAGTGTTTATTACGTATCTAATGTAGATATAGTAATGACGATAATGAGATAGCGGGAAGTGATCAGTATATTACATTATATCCAATGTAGATATAGTATAAATGATTCTGGTATTCAATGTACATTGATCGGTGGGAAGGAATCAGTATATTGTAGTAGATCTAATGTAGATATAGTAATAACGTTACTGTTATTAAGTGTTTATTACATATCTAATGTAGATATAGTAATGACGATAATGTTACAATCTGTGCATCGATCTGTGGGAAGTGATCAGTATATTACATTATATCTAAAGAAGATATAGTAATAATAATGTTAATAAATGTAGATTGTTCTGTGGGATTAAATCAGTATATTACATTACATCTGATGTAGATATAGTAATAATGATACTGTTGTTCAATGTACATTGGTTTGTGGGATTAAATCAATATATTAAATTACATCTGATGTAGATATAGTAATAATGGTATTGTTATTAAATATACATTGTTCTGTGAGATTAAATCAGTCGATTAAATTTCATCTGATGTAGATATAGTAATAATGATATTGTTATTAAATGTATATTATATATCTAATGTAGATATAGTAATAACGATACTGTTATTATATGTACATTGATCTGTGGGAACGTATCAGTATATTACAATATATCTAATGTAGATATAGTAATAACGAAACTGTTATTATATGTACATTGTTCTGTGGGATTAAATCAGTATATTAAATTACATCTGATGTAGATATAGTAATAATGGTGTTGTTATTAAATGCACATTACATATCTAATGTAGATATAGTAATAACGATACTGTTATTATATGTACATTGGTCTGTGGGATTAAATCAGTATATTAAATTACATCTGATGTAGATATATTAATAATGGTATTGTTATTAAATGTATATTTCATATCTAATGCAGATATAGTAATAACAATACTGCCATTATATGTAAATTGATCGGTGGGAAGGTATCAGTATATTACGTTATAACTAATGTAGATATAGTAATAACGAAACTGTTATTATATGTACATTGATCTGTGGGAATGGATCAGTATATTACATTGTATCTAATGTAGATATAGTAATAATGATATTGTTACCAAAATTACATTGATCTGTGGGAAGGGATCAGTATGTTTCATTATAACCAATGTAGATATAGTATAAATGATACTGTTATTCAATGTACATTGATCTGTGGGAAGGAATCAGTATATTGCAGTAGATCTAATGTAGATACAGTAATAACGATACTGTTATTAATTGTTTATTACGTATCTAATGTAGATATAGTAATGACGATAATGATACAATCTGTGCATTGATCTGTGGGAAGTGATCAGTATATTACATTATATCCAATGTAGATATAGTATAAATGATTCTGGTATTCAATGTACATTGATCGGTGGGAAGGAATCAGTATATTGTAGTAGATCTAATGTAGATATAGTAATAACGTTACTGTTATTAAGTGTTTATTACATATCTAATGTAGATATAGTAATGACGATAATGTTACAATCTGTGCATCGATCTGTGGGAAGTGATCAGTATATTACATTATATCTAAAGAAGATATAGTAATAATGATATTGTTATTAAATGTAGATTGTTCTGTGGGATTAAATCAGTATATTACATTACATCTGATGTAGATATAGTAATAATGATACTGTTGTTCAATGTACATTGGTTTGTGGGATTAAATCAGTATATTAAATTACATCTGATGTAGATATATTAATAATGGTATTGTTATTAAATGTACATTGGTCTGTGGGATTAAATCAGTATATTACATTACATCTGATGTAGATATAGTAATAATGATATTGTTATTAAATGTATATTTCATATCTAATGCAGATATTGTAATAACGATACCGTACATTATATGTACATTGATCTGTGGGAAGGTATCGGTATATTACATTATATCTAATGTAGATATAGTAATAAGGGACCTGTTATTATATGTACATTGATCTGTGGGAAGGGATCAGTATATACATTATATCTAATGTAGATATAGTAATAATGATATTGTTACCAAAATTACATTGATCTGTGGGATTGGATCAGTATATTACATTATATCCAATGTAGAGATAGTAATAATGACATTGTTATTAAATGTACATTGGTCTGTGGGAATAAATCAGTATACTACAGTGCATCTGATGTAGATATAGTAATAATGATATTGTTATTAAATGTATATTACAAATCTAATGTAGATATAGTAATAACGCTACTGTTATTATATGTATATTGATCTGTGGGAAGGTATCAGTAATTACATTATATCTCATGTAGATATAGTAATAACGATACTGGTATTATATGTACATTGAGCTGTGGGAAAGTATCAGTATATTACATTATATCTATTGTAGATATAGTAATAACGAAACTGTTATTATTTGTACATTGATCTGTGGGAAGGTATCAGTATATTACATTATATCTATTGTAGATATAGTAATAACGAAACTGTTATTATATGTACATTGATCTGTGGGAAGGGATCAGTATATTACATTATATCCAATGTAGATATAGTATAAATGATTCTGGTATTCAATGTACATTGATCGGTGGGAAGGAATCAGTATATTGTAGTAGATCTAATGTAGATATAGTAATAACGTTACTGTTATTAAGTGTTTATTACATATCTAATGTAGATATAGTAATGACGATAATGTTACAATCTGTGCATCGATCTGTGGGAAGTGATCAGTATATTACATTATATCTAAAGAAGATATAGTAATAATGATATTGTTATTAAATGTAGATTGGTCTGTGGGATTAAATCAGTATATTACATTACATCTGATGTAGATATAGTAATAATGATACTGTTGTTCAATGTACATTGGTTTGTGGGATTAAATCAATATATTAAATTACATCTGATGTAGATATAGTAATAATGGTATTGTTATTAAATGTACATTGTTCTGTGGGATTAAATCAGTCGATTAAATTTCATCTGATGTAGATATAGTAATAATGATATTGTTATTAAATGTATATTATATATCTAATGTAGATATAGTAATAACGATACTGTTATTATATGTACATTGATCTGTGGGAAGGTATCAGTATATTACATCATATCTAATGTAGATATAGTAATAACGAAACTGTTATTATATGTACATTGTTCTGTGGGATTAAATCAGTATATTAAATTACATCTGATGTAGATATAGTAATAATGGTATTGTTATTAAATGCACATACATATCTAATGTAGATATAGTAATAACGATACTGCCATTATGTGTACATTGGTCTGTGGGATTAAATCAGTATATTAAATTACATCTGATGTAGATATATTAATAATGGTATTGTTATTAAATGTACATTGGTCTGTGGGATTAAATCAGTATATTACATTACATCTGATGTAGATATAGTAATAATGATATTGTTATTAAATGTATATTTCATATCTAATGCAGATATAGTAATAACGATACTGCCATTATATGTAAATTGATCGGTGGGAAGGTATCAGTATATTACATTATAACTAATGTAGATATAGTAATAACGAAACTGTTATTATATGTACATTGATCTGTGGGAATGGATCAGTATATTACATTGTATCTAATGTAGATATAGTAATAATGATATTGTTACCAAAATTACATTGATCTGTGGGAAGGGATCAGTATATTTCAATATAACCAATGTAGATATAGTGTAAATGATACTGTTATTCAATGTACATTGATCTGTGGGAAGGAATCAGTATATTGCAGTAGATCTAATGTAGATATAGTAATAACGATACTGTTATTAAGTGTTGATTACGTATCTAATGTAGATATAGTAATAACGATACTGTTATTATATGTACATTGATCTGTGGGAAGGTATCAGTATATTGCATTATATCTAATGTAGATATAGTAATAACGTTACTGTTATTATATGTACATTGATCTGTGGGAAAGTATCAGTATATTACATTATATCTATTGTAGATATAGTAATAACGAAACTGTTATTATTTGTACATTGATCTGTGGGAAGGTATCAGTATATTACATTATATCTATTGTAGATATAGTAATAACGAAACTGTTATTATATGTACATTCATCTGTGGGAAGGTATCAGTATATTACATTGTATCCAATGTAGATATAGTAATAATGTTATTGTTATTAAATGTACATTGGTCTGTGGGAATAAATCAGTATATTACATTACATCTGATGTAGATATATTAATAATGATATTGTTATTAAATGTATATTTCATATCAAATGGAGATATAGTAATAACGATACTGCCATTATATGTACATTGATCGGTGGGAAGGGATCATTATGTTACATTATATCTAATGTAGATACAGTAATAATGATATTGTTATTAAATGTACATTGGTCTGTGGGAATAAATCAGTATATTACATTACATCTGATGTAGACATATTAATAATGATATTGTTATTAAATGTATATTACAAATCTAATGTAGATATAGTAATAACGAAACTGTTATTATATGTATATTGATCTGTGGGAAGGTATCAGTATATTACATTATATCTAATGTAGATATGGTAATAACGATACTGCCATTATATGTACATTGATCTGTGGGAAAGTATCAGTATATTACATTATATCGATTGTAGATATAGTAATAACGAAACTGTTGTTATATGTACATTGATCTGTGGGAAGGGATCAGTATATTACATTATATCTAATGTAGATATAGTAATAATGATATTGTTATTGAATGTACATTGGTCTGTGGGATTAAATCAGTATATTAAATTTCATCTGATGTAGATATAGTAATAATGATATTGTTATTAAATGTATATTACATATCTAATGTAGATATAGTAATTACGATACTGTTATTATATGTACATTGATCTGTGGGAAGGTATCAGTATATTACATTATATCCAATGTCGATATAGTTTAAATGATACTGTTATTCAATGCTCATTGGTCTGTGGGAATAAATCAGTATATTACATTACATCTGATGTAGATATATAATAATGATATTGTTATTAAATGTATATTAAATATCAAATGTAGATATAGAAATAACGATACTGCTATTATATGTACATTGATCGGTGGGATTAAATCAGTATTTTAAATTTCATCTGATGTAGATATAGTAATAATGATATTGTTATTGAATGTTCATTGGTCTGTGGGATTAAATCAGTATATCAAATTTCATCTGATGTAGATATAGTAATAATGATATTGTTATTAAATGTATATTACATATCTAATGTAAATATAGTAATAACGAAACTGTTATTATATGTACATGGATCTGTGGGAAGGCATCAGTATATTACATTATATCCAATGTAGATGTAGTATAAATGATACTGTTACTCAATGTACATTGATCTGTGTGAAGGAATCAGCAGAGTGCAGGAGATCTAATGCAGATATAGTAACAACGAAACTGTTATTATATGTACATTGATCTGTGGAAAGGTATCAGTATATTACATTGTATCCAATGTAGATATAGTAATAATGATATTGTTATTAAATATTCATTGGTCTGTGGGAATAAATCAGTATATTACATTACATCTGATGTAGATATATTAATAATGATATTGTTATTAAATGTATATTACATATCAAATGGAGATACAGTAATAACGATACTGCCATTATATGTACATTGATCGGTGGGAAGGGATCATTATAATACATTATATCTAATGTAGATACAGTAATAATGATATTGTTATTAAATGTACATTGGTCTGTGGGAATAAATCAGTATATTACATTACATCTGATGTAGATATATTAATAATGATATTGTTATTAAATGTATATTACATATCTAATGTAGATATAGTAATAACGATACTGTTATTATATGTATATTGATCTGTGGGAAGGTATCAGTATATTACATTATATCTAATGTAGATATAGTAATAACGATACTGGTATTATATGTACAGTGATCTGTGGGAAGGTATCAGTATATTACATTATGTCGATTGTAGATATAGTAATAACGAAACTGTTATAATATGTACATTGATGTGTGGGAAGGGATAAGTATATTACATTATATCTAATGTAGATATAGTAATAATGATATTGTTATTGAATGTACATTGGTCTGTGGGATTAAATCAGTATATTAAATTTCATCTGATGTAGATATAGTAATTATGATATTGTTATTAAATGTATATTTCATATCTAATGCAGATATAGTAATAACAATACTGCCATTATATGTAAATTGATCGGTGGGAAGGTATCAGTATATTACATTATAACTAATGTAGATATAGTAATAACGAAACTGTTATTATATGTACATTGATCTGTGGGAATGGATCAGTATATTACATTGTATCTAATGTAGATATAGTAATAATGATATTGTTACCAAAATTACATTGATCTGTGGGAAGGGATCAGTATATTTCATTATAACCAATGTAGATATAGTATAAATGATACTGTTATTCAATGTACATTGATCTGTGGGAAGGAATCAGTATATTGCAGTAGATCTAATGTAGATACAGTAATAACGATACTGTTATTAAGTGTTTATTACGTATCTAATGTAGATATAGTAATGACGATAATGTTACAATCTGTGCATTGATCTGTGGGAAGTGATCAGTATATTACACTATATCCAATGTAGATATAGTATAAATGATTCTGGTATTCAATGTACATTGATAGGTGGGAAGGAATCAGTATATTGTAGTAGATCTAATGTAGATATAGTAATAACGTTACTGTTATTAAGTGTTTATTACATATCTAATGTAGATATAGTAATGACGATAATGTTACAATCTGTGCATCGATCTGTGGGAAGTGATCAGTATATTACATTATATCTAAAGAAGATATAATAATAATAATGTTATTAAATGTAGATTGTTCTGTGGGATTAAATCAGTATATACATTACATCTGATGTAGATATAGTAATAATGATACTGTGTTCAATGTACATTGGTTTGTGGGATTAAATCAATATATTAAATTACATCTGATGTAGATATAGTAATAATGGTATTGTTATTAATGTACATTGGTCTGTGAGATTAAATCAGTCGATTAAATTTCATCTGATGTAGATATAGTAATAATGATATTGTTATTAAATGTATATTATATATCTAATGTAGATATAGTAATAACGATACTGTTATTATATGTACATTGATCTGTGGGAAGGTATCAGTATATTACATTATATCTAATGTAGATATAGTAATAACGAAACTGTATTATATGTACATTGTTCTGTGGGATTAAATCAGTATATTAAATTACATCTGATGTAGATATAGTAATAATGGTATTGTTATTAAATGCACATTACATATCCAATGTAGATATAGTAATAACGAAACTGTTATACAATGTACATTGGTCTGTGGGATTAAATCAGTATATTAAATTACATCTGATGTAGATATATTAATAATGGTATTGTTATTAAATGTACATTGGTCTGTGGGATTAAATCAGTATATTACATTACATCTGATGTAGATATAGTAATAATGATATTGTTATTAAAGTAATAACGATACTGCCATTATATGTAAATTGATCGGTGGGAAGGTATCAGTATATTACGTTATAACTAATGTAGATATAGCAATAACGAAACTGTTATTATATGTACATTGATCTGTGGGAATGGATCAGTATATTACATTGTATCTAATGTAGATATAGTAATAATGATATTGTTACCAAAATTACATTGATCTGTGGGAAGGGATCAGTGTATTTCATTATAACCAATGTAGATATAGTGTAAATGATACTGTTATTCAATGTACATTGATCTGTGGGAAGGAATCAGTATATTGCAGTAGATCTAATGTAGATATAGTAATAACGATACTGTTATTAAGTGTTGATTACGTATCTAATGTAGATATAGTAATAACGATACTGTTATTATATGTACATTGATCTGTGGGAAGGTATCAGTATATTACAATATATCTAATGTAGATATAGTAATAACGTTACTGTTATTATATGTACATTGATCTGTGGGAAAGTATCAGTATATTACATTATATCTATTGTAGATATAGTAATAACGAAACTGTTATTATTTGTACATTGATCTGTGGGAAGGTATCAGTATATTACATTATATCTATTGTAGATATAGTAATAACGAAACTGTTATTATATGTACATTCATCTGTGGAAAGGTATCAGTATATTACATTGTATCCAATGTAGATATAGTAATAATGTTATTGTTATTAAATATTCATTGGTCTGTGGGAATAAATCAGTATATTACATTACATCTGATGTAGATATATTAATAATGATATTGTTATTAAATGTATATTACATATCAAATGGAGATATAGTAATAACGATACTGCCATTATATGTACATTGATCGGTGGGAAGGGATCATTATGTTACATTATATCTAATGTAGATACAGTAATAATGATATTGTTATTAAATGTACATTGGTCTGTGGGAATAAATCAGTATATTACATTACATCTGATGTAGACATATTAATAATGATATTGTTATTAAATGTATATTACATATCTAATGTAGATATAGTAATAACGAAACTGTTATTATATGTATATTGATCTGTGGGAAGGTATCAGTATATTACATTATATCTAATGTAGATATGGTAATAACGAAACTGGTATTATATGTACATTGATCTGTGGGAAGGTATCAGTATATTACATTATATCCATTGTAGATATAGTAATAACGAAACTGTTATAATATGTACATTGATCTGTGGGAAGGGATCAGTATATTACATTATATCTAATGTAGATATAGTAATAATGATATTGTTATTGAATGTACATTGGTCTGTGGGATTAAATCAGTATATTAAATTTCATCTGATGTAGATATAGTAATAATGATATTGTTATTAAATGTATATTACATATCTAATGTAGATATAGTAATTACGATACTGTTATTATATGTACATTGATCTGTGGGAAGGCATCAGTAAATTACATTATATCCAATGTAGATGTAGTATAAATGATACTGTTATTAAATGTACACTGGTCTGTGGGAATAAATCAGTATATTACGTTACATCTGATGTAGAAATATTAATAATGATATTGTTATTAAATGTATATTAAATATCAAATGTAGATATAGAAATAACGATACTGCCATTATATGTACATTGATCGGTGGGATTAAATCAGTATATTACATTTCATCTGATGTAGATATAGTAATAATGATATTGTTATTGAATGTACATTGGTCTGTGGGATTAAATCAGTATATCAAATTTCATCTGATGTAGATATAGTAATAATGATATTGTTATTAAATGTATATTACATATCTAATGTAAATATAGTAATAACGATACTGTTATTATATGTACATTGATCTGTGGGAAGGCATCAGTATATTACATTATATCCAATGTAGATGTAGTATAAATGATACTGTTACTCAATGTACATTGATCTGTGTGAAGGAATCAGTATATTGCAGGAGATCTAATGCAGATATAGTAACAACGAAACTGTTATTATATGTACATTGATCTGTGGAAAGGTATCAGTATATTACATTGTATCCAATGTAGATATAGTAATAATGATATTGTTATTAAATATTCATTGGTCTGTGGGATTAAATCAGTATATTACATTACATCTGATGTAGATATAGTAATAATGATACTGTTGTTCAATGTACATTGGATTGTGAGATTAAATCAGTATATTAAATTACATCTGATGTAGATATAGTAATAATGGTATTGTTCTTAAATGCACATTACATATCTAATGTAGATATAGTAATAACGAAAATGTTATTATATGTACATTGATCTGTGGGAAGGGATAAGTATATTACATAATATCTAATGTAGATATAGTAATAACGATATTGTTACCAAAATTACATTGATCTGTGGGAAGGCATCAGTATATTGCAGTAGATCTAATGTAGATATAGTAATAACGATACTGTTATTATATGTACATTGATCTGTGGGAAGGTGTCAGTATATTACATTATATCTATTGTAGACATAGTAATAACGGAACTGTTATTATATGTACATTGATCTGTGGGAAGGGATCAGTATATTACATTATATCTAATGTAGATATAGTAATAACGATACTGTCATTAAGTGTTTATTACGTATCTAATGTAGATATAGTAATGAGGATAATGTTATAATCGGTACATTGAATAACAGTATCATTTATACTATATCTACATTGGATATAATGTAATATACTGATGCCTTCCCACAGATCAATGTAATTTTCGTAACAACATCATTATCGCTATATCTACATTAGATATAATGTAATATACTGATGCCTACCTACACATCAATGTACATATAATAACAGTATCGTTATTACTATATCTCCATTTGATATGTAATATACATTTAATAACAATATCATTATTACTATATCTACATTGGATACAATGTAATATAATGATGCTTTCCCACAGATCAATGTAATTTTGGTAACAACATCATTATTACTATATCTACATTAGATATAATGTAATATAATGATCCCTTCCCACCGATCAATGTACATATAATGGCAGTATCGTTATTACTATATCTCCATTTGATATGAAATATACATTTAATAACAATATCATTATTACCATATCGACATCAGATGAAACTTAATACACTGATTTAATCCCACAGACCAATGTACATTTAATAACAATACCGTTATTACTATATCTACATCAGATATAATGTAATATACTGATACCTTCCCACAGATCAATGTACATACAATAACAGTATCGTTATTACTATATCTACATTAGATATGTAATATACATTTAATAACAATATCATTATTACTATATCTACATCAGATGAAATTTAATATACTGATTTCATCCCACAGACCAATGTACACTTAATAACAATATCATTATTACTCCATCTACATTGGATACAATGTAATATAATGATCCCTTCCCACCGATCAGTGTACATATAATGGCAGTATCGTTATTACTTTATCTGCATTAGATCTCCTGCAATATACTGATCCCTTCCCACAGATCAATGTACATTGAATACCAGTATCATTTATACTATATCTACATTAAATATAATGAAATATAATGACCCCGTCCCACCGATCAATGTATATATAATGGCAGTATCGTTATTACTATGTCTGCATTAGATCTGCAGCAATATACTGATTCCTTCCCACAGATCAATGTACATTGAATAACAGTATCATTGATACTATATCTACATTGGATATAATGTAATATAATGATGCCTTCCCACAGATCAATGTACATATAATAACAGTATCGTAATTACTATATCTACATTAGATATGTAATATACATTTAATAACAATATCATTATTACTATATCTACATTAGATATAAAGTAGTATAATGATCCCTTCCCACCGATCAATGTACATATAATGGCAGTATCGTTATCACTATATCTGAATTAGATCTCCTGCAATATACTGATCCCTTCCCACAGATCAATGTACATTGAATAACAGTATCATTTATACTATATCGAAATTGCATATAATGTAATATACTGATCCCTACGCACAGATCGATATACATAGAATAACAGTATCGTTATTACTATATCTACATTAGATATGTAATATACATTTAATAACAATATCATTATTACTATATCTACATCAGATGAAATTTAATATACTGATTTATTGTCACAGCCCAATGTGCACTTAATAACAATATCATTATTACTATATCTACATTGGATACAATGTAATATACTGATACCTTTCCACAGATCAATGTACATATAATAACAGTTTCGTTGTTACTATATCTGCATTAGATCTTCTGCAATATACTGATTCCTTCCCACAGATCAATGTACATTGAATAACAGTATCATTTATACTATATCTACATTGGATATAATGTAATATACTTATGCCTTCCCACAGATCAATGTAATTTGGGTAACAACATCATTATTACTATATCTACATTAGATATAATGTAATATACTGATCCCTACCCACAGATCAATGTACATATAATGACAGTATCGTTATTACTATATCTACATCAGATATGTAATATATATTTAATAACAATATCATTATTACTATACCTACATCAGATGAAATTTAATATACTGACTTAACCCCACAGACCAATGTACATTCAATAACAATATCATTATTACTATATCTACATTGGATACAATGTAACATACTGATACCTTCCCACAGATCAATGTACATATAATAACAGTAACGTTATTACTATATCTACATTGATATGTAATATACATTTAATAACAATATCATTATTAATATATCTACATCAGATTTAATGTAATATACTGATTTATTCCCACAGACCAATGTACATTTAATAAAAATATCATTATTACTATATCTACATCAGATGTAATTTAATATACTGATTTAATCCCACAGATCAATGTACATATAATAACTGTTTCGTTATTACTATATCTACATTAGATATAATGCAATATACTGATACCTTCCCACAGATCAATGTACATATAATAACAGTATCGTTATTACTATATCTACATTAGATATAATGTAATATACTGATACCTTCCCACAGATCAATGTACATATAATAACAGTATCGTAATTACTATATCTACATTAGATATGTAATATACATATAATAACAGTTTCGTTATTACTATATCTACAATAGATATAATGTAATATACTGATACTTTCCCACAGATCAATGTACATATAATAACAGTTTCGTTATTGCTATATCTACATTTGATATGTAATATACATTTAATAACAATATCATTATTAATATATCTACATCAGATTTAATGTAATATACTGATTTATTCCCACAGACCAATGTACATTTAATAAAAATATCATTATTACTATATCTACATCAGATGTAATTTAATATACTGATTTAATCACACAGATCAATGTACATATAATAACTGTTCCGTTATTACTATATCTACATTAGATATAATGCAATATACTGATACCTTCCCACAGATCAATGTACATATAATAACAGTAACGTTATTACTATATCTACATTAGATATGTAATATACATTTAATAACAATATCATTATTACTATATCTACATCAGATGAAATGTAATACACTGATTTAATCCCACAGACCAATGTACATTTAACAACAATCCCATTATTACCATATCTACATCAGATGTAATTTAATATACTGATTTAATCCCACATATCAATGTACATATAATAACAGTATCGTTATTAC